>NC_136012.1:14712224-15012224 GCF_048128805.1 Centroberyx gerrardi | reverse complement strand
TTAACCGAATTTCTTTCACTATCATCGACGGAAGCATTGGCAGTTTCATGATCCGCACCTTCGCAGAGGAACGGGGTTACAGGGGCAGCATCACCGTGGACCCGGACGTCGAACTGGACTACGAGAGCGCTCACAAGAACTTCACGCTGCGGGTGGAGGCGGCGGATCTGGGACAGAAGAAAGCTGTTGTGACGGTGGAGGTGGAGGTGCTGGATGTGAACGACGAGAGGCCCGAGTTCAAGCCTGCCGAGGCCCTGACAGTGAATGAGAACACCACCATCGCCGGATTTGTTGGGAACTTTACAGCCCTGGACAGGGACGGAAACCACTCACTGGTCTACGTGTTGGAGTCCACTACATGCCGATGCAAAGGCACAGAGGAACCCTGCGACTGGTTTCTACTGGAGCCCACGGGGGAAATCATAGTCAACCCAGAGAACACCGTGGATTATGAACTGTGCGACCAGGTGATAATGAAGGCTCAGGTGGAGGACAAGTACACAGAGAAAGGAGAGAACAACAGTGTCACATCAGGTCAGCGCTGGATCTATGATAGATCAAATACACACACACACACACACACACACACACACACACACACAAACATGCACGCACACAAGTAGTCCCACTGTATCCTTCTTCCAGTCCAACTTGGCTGCTGAGGGATTTTATTTTTTATTTTATTTTTACTGAATTTCAATGTATTTGTGAATATTTCCCCCCCAAAATAATCTTTAAATAATTTCAGGAGAAATGGTGATCAATATTGAGGACATCAATGACAATGTTCCAGAATTCATTCCCTCAAATTCTGTATTTGGTGAGTGTATTTATGAAGTCATTTAATCAAGTGCTGAGTCTTACAACCTTATATTTCTTGAAACAAGTGGAAAAATCTGACAATTGAGTTTGATAATTTCACATTTTTCCAATGCAAATGAACTGATTTTAAGTAATTTTGTTGAATCAAGTGTCATTTCCTTGCTACTGGTGGAGTATTCTGGCTGAAGATACTCACACTGGAAACAAGAACAATTATTTCCAACCATTGGAAAATACGATTTTAAAACAGAATATAAGACTACTTGTTAAGATGGACGTGTTTTGCAGTGTATGTGTAAACTTAACTTTCACTTTTGTCTTTTCTGTGGAAAAAAAAATGGCACAATATTATAATTAACTACTGGTGTAACTGTGCACTGATAGTAGGTCATACTAGTTCAGCAGTGCAACTTCAATACCGATTTCCTTCTTTGGTCTTTAGTTGTGGTGCCGGAAACTGTAAGTAAGGATACATCAGTTGCAGCGGTCACTGTGAGTATGAATGAAAAAAAACAACAACAACAACATTATTTTGATGTGTTAGTGAGATATTTGAGATGTTATCTTGGTATTCTTTAAATGTGTTTTATGTATCACTCGCTACATTTAGGCTACGGACCGCGATTCTGGAATAAATAAGGAAATAACGTTTGAAGTAAAAGAAGTGCGTTTCCTTCACAACGACAATCGCACGACTCCTGAGAGGAAAGTGTTCGGGGTCGTCACCACACAGCAACGGGAACTTTATGTGGGCTTGATTCAGTGAGTAGACAATGTCATCCGTCAGCATCAGATTGGAACATGCAGCATCACTCCACCCTATACGTTTGCAGCTGGTTTTCTCCAGTGCATCTTTAAATCATAGCTTTGATGTTTATTGTGTGTCTCGAGTAATTTCTCCAACTTTCAACAGAACGATTGAAGAGCTTAGTGACAAACTGAAAGGGAAATATTTGGTAACAGTATCCGCAACTGACAAAGGTGGCCTCTCCGCAAGCACTGTAGTGGAGGTGAGTGACTGAAATCATGCAACTGGATGTTCATTCATTACCAAGCAGTCTCCCGTCTGAGTGGAGACAGACATATGACTGCACTCTGTTGTTGTTCTTTTTATGTTGCAGATTTTCACGGTTGACGAATCATTTAAAATGGAACTTCGATTTGCATCTCCCGTTTCAGAAGTTATAGCAAAACGCGATGAGATCGAAACGTATGTTTTTTGTACATGATATACTGTAATTTAGTAGGCTAATTAGCTACTGTAGTGTCGTGTTTATGTGAGAGGATGGGTATATACTGAGTCTGATGGCAGAGGATTATTTAAGAATTACTTTAATCACTTTTTCATTTGAGAAACACTTGACCTGACACATTTGTCACTGGGTCTGATGTTTGCTATGTCATTTATCTGGTCTTTCCATTCCCAGAGCGCTTACTGCTGCTACCAACGCTGCTGTTGACATTGTTGCTATCAGGTCTGTCAGTGCAGAATCCAGGTGAGTAAATGATCAAACATCTTCATGTTCGCATCACACTAACCCCAAATCATCCAACATCAAACTAAATTCCCTGGCTTTACTTTTACAGTTTGTGAATATAACTACTGGTCTAGCGTTTTTGGCTAATTGACAGATTTTCTCGATTGTTCAGATGCATTTCTGGTAACTGTGGTTACAAACTACAAATGCGTTGGCACAGTGATCACAGAGGGAGAATATAAGATATATATATATATATATATATGATATTATATGATATTATATAATATAAGATCTGAGGCTGATGATATTTTATGGCCTAATGCCAATGAAAGTCGAGATGTTGTTGAATAGAAATGTAAAATATTGACACTGCAGCCTAAAACATTTAGTTAATTTTATGTTCACTGATTTTAATTGTGGTGACGCGGTTGCAACTGTAAACTCTAAAATTGACATACTGCTTTGAAAATAGATGTCCGTTTTTCATTTCATTTGATTTTTAGACATCAGTATCATCATTTTGTTAATGGTATGTAATTTAAAAAAAAAACCTAAAAAAAACCAGTATTAAACTTTGAATATGTATTTGCTGTTTTGCAAACTAAAACAGTTTTGTTTGTGTCAGTTGTTCCTAAAATCTGCACTGTTGTTTCTACAAATGCATTTGAACAATTAAGAAAAACTGGAACAGGAAAATCTTCAGCTTTTCACTTACATATATTAAGTTTCTCCACTAGGTGGTGCCAACCTCCCTGTAACAATGAGACTATAATGTCCACATTGTATTTACTTTGTGATGGTAGATGACAACTGTAATGATTCTTTGTCTTGGAACTTGCCACAGCTCACATTATCTTCTTAGGTCTGCACTTTCTCTCTTTCACCTGGCATTGATTGGAGTGAGTTGTATCCTTCTCTCAGGGAGTTAAGTGACACTATAATGGAGGTGTATTTCATCTACTCCAATGGGACTGCCGTTACTTATGATGCTGTGGAAAAGATGCTCTCAGATCCTGCACATTTTCTCATACTGAGCCAGTTTGGCCTCTCATTTATTGTAAGTATGGCAGTTTTAGATCTTATTTTCTTATCTTATTTTCTGATAGCATGTGTCTTTTTCTCTGTCATGATATACTTACAGGTAACCCTAGCAGCACTTTCTCTATATCTATCTTTAACAAATTAATGGTAAAAATGCAGCATTGCATGACCTTTGTGAATTGCTTTCTTTTATCATTTCCATGATTTGTTCTCCTGCTGTGTTTGATGCATAATTTTTCAGTCTGCTGGAAGAGATTTTTTACGGGACAACGAGTCTGAGAACTCCAGAGTTTGACTTAATTAAAGCAAGAAGCAGATCAGTGAGGCTACTGTTGACGGCAACAGTCACTGTGTTTTGTTTGTTTTTGTCTTTTTTTCTAGTATCAGAATTTGTCGTCACACCTAATTTAATAGCAAATCATTGAGGAGAAAACCCTGTGTGTAGTGAGCGCTGATCTAAATGAATAAAAAAAAACTGAAACACCCATTAGAAATATTTGCTTTAGTGCACTAATGAGGAAAATCTGTTTCTTTGAAAGCTTTCTGCAAATGTGCAACATATTGAGCAAAACTGCAACATATTGAGCCTCATTGGTAGCAGAAAATGAAAAACATATAATTCCATAAATTGATTAAATATTGCTTCAAAACGATTCTGATTCAAACATTTATAATACATATGATACATACATTTGTTGTGCCTGAGAACACTTAAATGAAGACCTATTTTATTAATTATCACAACACTGATTATACGTTATTTTGCTTCCAAGGCACAGATTTTTCTCTGTTGAGTCCAATCTTCACTTAACGATTGTCCTAAACTGAAGTATTTCTGTGCCCTTTCATATATTACATAGAGAGAAATGGTCCTAAATACACATACAACTCCTAGACAAATAGGTTTCCATGGCATGCCTTGACAACAAATAACATACCTTTCAAATCAGTGTGATTTTATTTGTCGTGAGGGGAGTCAAAACTTACTCCTGGAGCCTTTGGTTGTTTGTTTTTGTGTAGTTTGGAAGGAATACGGCTCATTTTAACTGGCTACCAAAGTCTGACTGCAGGACAGTAGTTCAGATTAGCAATGTTTGGTTTTGGCAACATTCACAAAACTGTCAAAAATTTGGTCTGTAAAAATTATTTAACATTACAAAAGACATGAAATGAAATGTCCTCCACACATTTCCATTACACAAATGTACATTTTATTTCAATAATCTGACTTTCATAATTTCTTGACTGAAGGATTTAGGGTTAGGGTCAAATTAGCAAACAGTTTCTTCATGTTTGAAATACGATCGATTGAGCATACACAAATGATGCCAAAATCTATTTGTTTGTATTATTAGACAGAAATATGTTTTTGTTTTACTTTGAGCGTTTTTTGTGAGGAATGCTTACAAAATGTATCATTATTACAACAGGGACAACACAACTAACCGTTTCATAAAAAGACAAATATGACGGTGTAAAATGTAAATGAAAGAAGCTTCAAAGTTCTACAGACACCAGTGTGATGAGGAGAGGCGTATGGTCTTTTATTCTGAGATCCGTCTTCTTCTCTGTTTGTGTTTCAGGGAGCTATCACTGTGGAGGATCCAAAACAAAACCCTATTATATACGGCCTGCTGGGTATGGTGGCGGGCCTCATCATCGTGCTGGCTGTCCTCACCACTTCCCTGTTGTGCACCCGGAGAACGTAAGACAGGACTTGAGGAGGAAGTGGAGGGATTTGGATTCTCAAAATAGAAAGACGGACAGGACAGGACAGGGCAAGACATCACAGGACAGGACATCACAGGACGTGACGGGACGTGACGTGACGGGATGTTATGGGACATTATGGGACAGGGCAGGACAGGGCGGGAAAGGATGGGACATGATGGGGCATGATGGGACAGGGCAGGACAGGATGGGACATGATGGGGCATGATGGGACAGGGTAGGACAGGATGGGACATTATGGGACATAATGGGACAGGACAGGACGGGACATGATGGGACATTATGGGACATGATGGGACAGGGCAGGACAGGACGGGACAGGACAGGACATGACATGACAGGACGGGAGAGGACGGGACACTGTTAACCACATTGCCCATCTCCGTTATCTCAAAAAGTGTCCCAACTGTCATCAATCTAATCAAAAGACTGCGATAGGCACTGTGTCTGTTTCACTAATCCACTCCCTTGACCCTGCAGCTACAGGACGAAGCTGAAGGCAGCCAAAGCCATGAACTCTGCAGCCACGGTGGCGTCTGAGAACCAGAAAAGTGGCCCTGTGGTCCCTGGAACCAACAAGTACACCATGGAGGGGTGAGGACAACCACATCATCTGCATTAATAAGGAATCAGTCAACCTTTTCCAGGACACCGACAGGAAAATCCTCATCACAGCATGTTCAACATACTGATGTGGAATGTGATTTGTTTTTGACTCTGTGTGTGTTTGTGTGTGTGTGTCACTGTTTGCTGACAGAGCTAATCCTGTGCTCAACCTCAACATCGACACAGCCACGGACGAGGAAAACATGAATGCAGACAGAATCAGGTATAAAAAAATAAAAAAAAACCTTGTCTTGACTGTTTCCGCTGTCTATAGATAGCTCTCTCTCCACAGTGGCTCGCAGTGACATGGAAACCTTGCTTTCCACTACGCAGCAATAAACTGGGATTGATTCCAGTTGAACATTTTGTCACAGTGTGCTCACGACAGCATGATTCCCGTGTTGTGATGGAGAACTGGCTTGTAATTCCCCGCATGACACGTGGCCTCCATGCTAATCAGAAATCTAAACACTAATTTGAGGTAGATCAGAAAAAAACCTCCCGCATGTTCTCTTCTCTCTTTCTCAAGTGATGTAAGAGTTTCGCAGAACTTGCATCATGGTTATCTGTCTATATTGACACTACTCTTCGTTGCGCATATGGAGGTCGCATTAAAAGCTCTTTGTTCTTTTCCACCCAAGCCTCAATTCTCTGGACTACAACGTTGACATGACCATGTCTGACAAGGATACAAGGCCTATGATGGTGAGGTTACATTATAAAATCCATCCTCGTCATCGGTGCACATGCATATTAGAATCTGTCCTATTTTGAATGATTATTACAATCTTTTTCTGTGCATTGAATTGGCTGAACAATGCTTTGCTGAATATAATTGGTGGTTTACGAGTGCGTCTGCTCCTCCTCACCAGATGATCCAAGAGGAGGACGAGGACAACGGGGCACCAGAGTACATCGAGCCTCTGGGGGCTGCACTCGCCCAGCGGGGCAAGAAGAAAGGCCCTGACAACACTCATCTAGCGTTTGATAACCCCACGCTCAGCACCACAGACCTGTGAGGGCCGAGGTGGAGGGAGAGACGCCGACCAGAGGCCTCAGGAGGACAAAAGTGCTGCTGGATGAAGACTTTGTGTCTTCAAATAGCCTTATTTTCAGATTTACAGCAATGCATTTTTGAAATTCTGGTATGGATTTTGCATGGGACTTATGGGACCTAAGGCCATGAAAGTTGCTTAGCCTATAAAGGACCACATCAACTTTCAATTCAGGTAAAAACAAAAATCTAAATTAAAATGGGAGTTTCTTGTACAACAGCAGCAGTATTTATTTTCAGATGACCACTCCCTGATAATTTAACACTACCACATAGTGTAGTGATCTTACATAATCTGGTTTTTAGTGTATAGTGTGAATCATGGCCTGTTTGTTTTGGCCAAAAACTTCTACCATACTGTTGTTTTTATATAAGCCAACATCTAGACACTGAAAAATGAATAAAAGCTTGAACATCTGTGGGAAAACAAACAGAACAAATCTTTGTTGTTGCACATGTTGAATCACTTTATTTTTCTTAATATATTATGCAATGGTTTAAAAAATGTTTGGTTTGCTTTGAAATAGATTTGAATTTCCTGTTTATGCCTTGCATTTTGTCAACACACAATACAATAGGGGAGTTTGTTGCAATTGATACACTTCTTAAAAAGACAAATATGGAATATCATCATTGGAGAAAAAAGAATATTGCATACCGTCAATGTGTGAATGAAATCACTCATTTTATCGACCAAAAAGTTGAACTTTCTGCATGATTCATTGGTCTCTCTTTGCTTTGCGCTTGAGATATTAGTTGCTGAAATAAAACGCAATAAAGACGCAATGTGACTTATAGCTTTCATACAGTTGTGTGGAGGCAGATTGAAAGTTCAATTGAGTGTTTCACTGTGTATTGGTGTATAAATGAATGTAACACAAGTGCAATCTTTGAATAAAACAAATTTCTTCAAATGTGGTTTTGCTGCCTAATTTATGAGGTTAATGTATAAACACCAACATCAATGACACTGTAACTACTGGTTAAAAGACCTCTGAATTGAAACACATTTAAAATCATTTTCACCACACAATTTACAACAGAATCACTAATCATGATAATGAACTTAAGTAGTAATGATTGAATACCCTCATATTGGGAATTATTACTTTTCTCAGTGGTTATGATTGTACAATTGTCATAAGCACATCTTTATTATTTTCACAATACAAAGTACACATATCTTAAGTCAAAATATTGCGCCAAAATTATATGCAGAATAAAAGACATCCAAAAGACTGCATTAATGGTAGAGATTCCTCTCATACACAGATCAAGGTGATTGACACTTAGATCAATTTAGATTGCTATTTCATCCTAAACAAGACGACCTCCAGCTACCAGTCCTTAAAGAGAAAGATTGTACTGTATAACTATAGGGCCATAAATCAAACTATTAAACCCGTCACTCTACCATTATCTATATCAGTCAAAGCTATGCTAAGCATGTTAGCAACCAGAAAAAGGATTGTTGGTTGCCATGGCTTCATATTGTCTGAGGTGCATAAAACAAAAAAGCATTCACAGTTCAAAATGATTCAGCGGACAATTAGATGGTTCGTTTGAAACACATTAAAGGAGAAGAGATAAAGATGACACTGACTTATCACCCCCATTTTTCTAAATATGGAAGCCATTTATCTGTCTCTCTCATCTGTGCAGTGATCACATTTGAAAAGTCGCAGGAAATTTGTGAAAAAGAGTTATCCAAAAAAACAACAAAAAGAAATCCATCTAGTATGGCTCGTTTTCTCTGATTACTGGTGTTCTATGTTACAAAGTTGTATATGAAATGCTCTTGTGCTTTTTTTTTTTTTGTCTGAGAAGGCAATTTGTTTCTTACCCTTTACAAAGACACATTGAAATAAATCAGAGTAAATGCACTGTATCGCTGTCATGTAGATCAGATGTAGATGTCATGTGATTTTACAGTACATCAATTTTTTTTTCCCAAGACTGTGGTACAGCCAGTTGTTGCCTGTGGAGAGTGAAGTGACTGCTCGCCTTGAGACTCCTCTGCTACTCGGTGGTGTGGGCTCTGGAGCAGCAGTGTGGCTGCTGCATGTTCTGCAACAGCAAGCGGAAGGGGTTTCGTCTGCGTCGGCTCACCTTCCCGTCCCGCTCTCCTCTCTTCCCCGTCCGGCTCTTGCCCGAACACCCTTGGGCCGAGGCGGAGGGGAGGGGCATGGCCGAGGGGTTGAGCGGAGGAGGAGGAGGCAAGGAGGCCTGCTTCCTGTGCTTCTTCACCTGCTTCTCCAGGTGTTTCTGGATGGCTGAGCCCAGCACGGCCACCTCCACCACCGCCCCGTACACCTCCCATGTCATCCCTTTTTCATCCCAGCTCACCTCCTGCACCGGCTCCTCGTTTTTCTCCTCGCTTTTCTCCTCGCATTCCTCCTCAGATCTCTCCTTGCTAATTTCTTCTTCTTCCTTTTTTTCTGCCGCAGTCTCGTCAGCCTTTTCCTCTTTGATTAATTTCTCTTGCTCTATTAATACCTCCTCTTTGTCTTCAGGTCTCTCTGTAGTCACTGACTCCTTTTTGTCTTTATCTTCTTCCTCCTCCTCCACTGTCTTCTCCTCTATGCTCTCTTCCTTCCTGATCTCTGGAAAAGCCGTGATGGTGGGTGTTTTGGGGGTCATGGGTGCTGTAGCAATGGAGCGGAACTCGACCTGCTGACCCACCTGCAGCTCAGCGTCTTTGGTCTCTGCCCCCACGGCTCCAGACCTCCCGAGGGAGTTTGGGAAGTAGAAGGCATGGTCCCCCTCAGGAGGGGTCATGGGGCTGGTGGCCACCGAGTGACACTGGACCACCTCCAGGCTCACCTGGGTGCGGATGTGGTGGCAGCCGGAGGGAGCTGGGGAACTCGGGACCGCAGGCTTTGTCAGGGAGCATTCTGGTTGGGAGACTTCTTTCAACTCCTCACTAAAACATGCATCTTCTTTATTTTCTTTGCCCCCTGAATTTTGAGATGTCTTACTTTGGGCCAAAGGGTCATTATCTGTTTGAGAGGGCTCTTCAATTTTGATTTTGTTCTGTGGAGGGTTTGCGCTTGTTATTGGGGCGTCCTGTACGTGACCAGGATCGACATTAGTCCCATCCTTGCTGATTTCTGTGGAGATCTTTTTCATGGTTTCTTCCTTTATGTCGATGGTTTTCTCCTCAGCCTCTCTGCTGTTTGCGCTGAGCTCGACATATTCATCTATCTTCACCAACTCCACCCCAATGGGATAAATGGATGACTCGATCTTCACTCCGCTGTCGTCATCCTCTGCCTCGGTGTTGTCATGATGGGTCACCAGGATTGTGATGTCTTGATCCATACTTCCCATCCTCTGTGCTTGCTGCTTACACTGCTGATTACTATCCTCCAGTGTTACTGTTAACCCAACAGCAGGGCAGCTGATGGAGCTCTGTGGAGAGGCAGTGGAGTCGGAGCCTGTCCCTTCAGTCAGCTGCTTTGGTGTGGTAAATTTCAAAGCTGGGACTAACCCTGACTCAGCGTCAGCTGGACTCTTCGTCACAGGGAAACTCTGTTTTTGCACATGGTCAGTTTGGCCCTGCTCCACACTCTTCATCATTTTCTCCTCCATCTGCCCCGTCTCTCTCCCGCTAAGCTCTGGAAAAGCCGTGGTGGAGGGTGTTTTTGGGGTCATGGGTGATGTGGCAACAGAGCAAAACTCGACCTGCTGGCCCACCTGCAGCTCAGCGTCTTTGGTCTCTGTCCCCACAGCCCCAGACCTCCCGAAGGAGTTTGGGAAGTAGAAAGCATGGTCCCCCTCAGGAGGGGTCATGGGGCTGGTGGCCACCGAGTGACACTGGACCACCTCCAGGCTCACCTGGGTGCGGATGTGGTGCTGGCCGAAAGGAGCTGGGGTGTGTGGGACAGAGGGGTCTGGAGCAGATGACACTGGCAGCCTTTCATTCTTGTTCTCTGCTTCTTTCTCTACGCTCTGATCCGTGTTTTTGTCCACAGACTTTTCCCCCTGAAGTTCAGCGCCTCCATTATTCGGTGAAAGATCACTGGGGAACTTGTTAGGAGTCGATTGGGTCGAGATTGTCTCTTCAGTCTGGGTACAGTCCTTTACATGTGTAGAGTCTGGATGATTAGCGCAAACCCCTGCTGAGATGGCCGGGTCTATGGATGTTGGGTCCCCGTCGCTCTTCTCAACACAGCTGGTATTCATATGGAGCTTTGGCTGATCGTCCTCTTGAGTTGTTGACTCTGGACTGGTGTTTATCTGGGGGGTAGAGCTGCTGTCTGAGCTGCCTCTGTCCTCTGTCATCTCACAAGGCTGGCGGTCCTGTGTGAGACCTTTCATCTCATCCTTAAGACTTCCCATTCTCTCACTGCATTAAAGTTGTGCAGGTACCTGCAGGGCATATAGCACAACACTGACACTCTGTTTATCTGTGTTTATTCAGAGTTTAATGACTAACTATCAAAACAGCCCCAGCATGAATAGAGGTTAAACATCTGCTGTTTTCATAATAATAATAATAACAAAAACATGCAATCATATCTATCATAAGCTATTATGATGTCAGTGTCAAGTATCAAAACTCTTTCTTTAGCTGCTTCATACACTGACATGTACTCATGTTACGTCACTGCTACCCCGTAATAGACATTATTCACATGGTTATTTTTATAGTTATTATAGTACATATTGGACATTGCAAACTGGGATATTTACAATGGTTATACACTTGATCAAATTGCCTTTGAAATGTGAAATCAGAGATTCTTAGAATAGCTTAGCGTTTGATTGTATCTCAGATGGCAATTGTCTCATTTGGCTCTTTGCCCTAAAAATATTCCCACGTAGTCCACATTCAAGTTCTGTTGTGGTCCGTAATCATGTGAAACCATAAGCATGCATAGGAATTCAGAGTAGTACTCAAATCTTAACTGTGCAAACAAACACACACACACAAAAAAACAGATTGTAGGATATTAAGAATCACAGACATACCTCAACAGTCCAAGTCAGACTGAAGTCTCTCCATTAGCCACTCTCTGATTTAGGTCAAACATTGTAAATCTCACTGTTCATCAAGACACACAGCTGTCCGTATATCTCCCCTGTTGATTGATAGTGATTGCAGTGGCTACAGGTTTGTCTCTAGAAGAATCTATCTTAGGCAATCCTCGCTCTTTAGCTGTGGCTGTGTCTATTGAAAAGCTTCAGATTTCCAGTTTCCCTGGAAACCACGGTGGGGTTCTGGCAGTGAGTGGTAATGTAATGACAAAATCTCTGTTCAGCTCTCTAATCATCGGTAAATCATAGTAATTAACTCCAGGTTCTCATAGCAACACAATGGCAACTGTATACAGAGAGATAAACCTGTGAATTCATGTGCTGGTTTTAGAGAAATAATTTAAGAAGAGGCATAAATCACGGTGATGAAAGCTTTCATGTCAGTACAGGTGCTTGGTGTGAGAGTTTCCCAGGGGGGAGGAAAGTATGCAGAGGAGAGATTTCTCCCATTAATAGTCAATCACTGTCTTTCAGTCGGACATGCAGTGTCTTTGTGAAGGCCACATTCTTTTGACCAGTCAGTACAAAGAAAACCAATGACAAATGTAAGACGGATTACTAATAAGAATATAAAAGGCACCACCCACCACACCAAATTTGGTTTAATTTTTGCGGAGGCAGAACATCGACGCAGACTCAAGTGTTAGGGAGGAAATTTGTTAAATATTACTGCTTTTTTTTTTTATTGTGTTATATACTCTGCATTCTGCTGAAAATGTGAAAGCACATGAAAGACCACAGAGATCACATAAGAGGACCACTGACGTAGCCTGGAGGAAGCAGATATGTTACTCCCACACAAACAAACACTTGTAAACCTCCATATCTTCCATACCCTTTCCTCCCATCCCCTCTCTGTGCATTAAGATACATACTGTTTTTTTGTTTTTTTTCGAGAGCCTCACTAATTCCACTAGCCTGGAGTAATTGTGTGGGACCGAGGTGTTTATTCCTCTTTTTTTTTTTTAAAGAATCTTCCCTTTCTTCCTATAGTAGTGTAGCAGTGGGCTGCAGCTTGGCCAGAACACTGTGTACTGACAGCAGAATTCTCACCATTAATTCAAAGGCTTCCACCAATCCCTGGCCGCCACAGAGTTCTGTTGCCTAGCAACCCGTAGTGTGATGTAGGGAGGTGTGCTGGTGAGGGCCAAGGTAAACAGCTCTGATCACATTCTCATCAGGAGCCAGCAGGCTGCCAAAGGTCCTCTTCTCCGCAATGTGTTGATAATAATGACCGTGGTGATTCATTGATAAGCGCTCTCCGGAGCACAAAACAGGATGCGATGCTGTAATCACGCTTTTTCAGCCAGCAATTATGCAGTGATAGTAGATATGGTCTTCAGTAACAGTCATCTACACATGCTTCTACATCTATATATATATGTGGAATATATATTTCTGTATGTTGCATGACATCATTTCATACACTTGAGAAACAAGTTAATATCTGTCTTTATTTCCCAAAATAGTCACATATAATGAAATCTTTCATAATTCAACAACTGAAAAATAAAGCAAGTAACACAAGTGGGAAATGGTGGGGGGGAAGACCATTTATAAAGTTTTCCCTGTGGAATGTTTGCTTCGTGTATGTGTGGGAATATTTCTCTTTTTTTTTTTACTTTCTTTCAGGTCTTCGGATGCCAACATATTTCCCCTCCAACATTGTTACTAGACTATAATACATATGGGTGATCAGACTAGTTGGCTCCAGTTTCAACTAGGATTGTTCAGATTATAGGGATCATTTGGTCTCCATTTTCTGTCCAAAGTCCTTGATGGTGTCTGTGGTCTTGTCCGCGGCTTTTCCTATGGCTGCTTGAGTCTGTCTGGTGGCTTCTTGAGCAGCTTCAAAGAGTCAGAGTGAAGCATAAGAGAAATATTCAGGTAGATAATAACTACTACTATATAATAACTATAATAACTACTGGGCTGAGACGGTTTGATAAAGGCTATCAAACTGATGTTATCAACTCACAATCACACCTCTGGATATGAACAGCTTATTTCCAAAACACTATATATTCATTTTGGAGAAAAAAAATAGCTGAGGTATATCATTCTATATCTGTAAAATATAGAGGATTGAATCTCTAAAACTACTTTCAACTAAAAGTCTTGTCAACCAAGGTTTTAAGCCCTATTTCTCTTTTAAAAAATGGTAATTTTGTATGTTTTTACTAGCATTTTGTGTGCGTAGTGCATATCTTTTTCAAATGTCAAACATCTCATTTTGGAACAAAGCTCTCTACATCTTTCTCTGACTGCCCCGTGTCTGCAATCCAGCTTTAGTATTTTTTTAAATGCTGTATTACTTCACTAAATCGATAAACCCTGAGAAGCTTCAAAGACAGATCAGAGTGTGCACTGTACCTATGTTGGCTGTTTCTTTGGAGGACTCTGCCACCTGCTGCACAGCTTCCTGAGCTGCCTGGACTGAAAACACATCACAGGGACTTGTAGTCACTTACCTCAGCAGCCAAAAACCTCTGACCAAACTACTGCACTTCACCTTTTTGCTTCTGTAGACTATACCTCTCATAACGTTACATACTTAGCAATGCCTTTAACTACTGTGAAAAGATTGGCCATTTGAAATCTTGAAGAATCAATCTCCAGAGATAAAGTAAAGAAAAATGACCTATTACAATGGTATAAATTGTTTAATATATCATTTTTTCTTTACCACCAACAAACTGGAAGCTTGTTCTCTGTTCAGTAGATTTTAGTTAGATTCTACCGCTCAGTGTAATCCTACAGCGTACCTGCAGTATCTGTGACTCCTTTAGCTGCGGAGTGGCTCGTGCCTTTCAGGCTCTCAAAGGACTTCTTGAATGAGGCCATGGCTCCTATCTTTGTCCCCGTCCCCTGGAGTGTCCACACATCGGTCTGAGCAGACAGCGGCGGGAGTGGCTGTTTAATACCCCCTGTTTGGGCCCGACACCACCGAGCCTGCACGTTCCAGCCGGATTACCCGAACAAAACCCGCCCAAAGTGGCCTGATCAGACTGGCATCCCAACTATGGCAGCATCCTGCCAAGGGCCGGAGCCGCTCGGACCACCTCAGCAGTTTCTACACATCCTGTCATCCTCACCAAGGCACAAACCCCCAGACAGGGCGAGTGAAAAGAGAAACAGGCAAGCAGGATGGATAATAGACACTCATGTAGAGGAATAGGCAGAAAAAAACAGAATGAAGTAGAGCAGGTTCTTTGAAAATCTAAGTATCATCTGTATAGTGTGGGTCACACCCACATTTAGTCAATGCCTCCTGCTAAAGGTGATTGTTATCGAAGAACACTAACAAGAGGTTTCTTTTTTCTCACTTTTTTTTTATTTACAGAGGATTTGTTTGTCTGGCTTGACACATAAACCTTTATATTGACAAGTCCTGCAATTTAAAGCACATATTGATATGACAACCATTATGATTTCAAGACATAGTATATTGACTTTAACTTGTTAAAATCTTCAGTACACACAAACACACACGCACACACAAACATGTATACTTTGTCCATTTCTAACAGATAATTTTACTGGAATGATTTCACAAGCAACTATAAAGATACAATGTATAAAACTCTTACTTCAAAAACGTTAAATAAATAACTTGCTTTCAAAATAAATGCAAAAGAGAAACCCACAAACAGGCATTGTAGACACTTAGAGGATATTATTGTAGTCATATCTGTTTGCAACCGGACTTACGTATTTTTTCCACTCCCAATGTCTCATTGGAAGATGATGAACATCTATCGCACATTTCTAAATACAGATACACACAAGTACAAAGTCACGAGTCCTGGCTCTGGTCTCATTTCGTTGGGAGGGATTCAAAGAAATGAGACCGAGAGGACGGTCCTACATCTCAATAAATACCTACACCCAATACATTACATTAATAACATGACATTTACAATATATAATAATAAAAGATTTGTCTTGAAGGAAGAACATTTTTCAGTGGGAATGCTTTGTCTTTTTTTTTGTAGTTTTTTGCAACGGGGGTAATAATTGTGATAGTTTCAGCATTTGTCCTTCTTATTGTTAGAAATATTATTGTGCTGCTGGTTGGATGGTGGCTCGGACTGATGCTTTTACGCTTCCGGTTCGTAGTCCTGGCTCTGCTGGGGAAAAGAACAACAAGATCTAAGAGACGGGAAGCTCACATGTGCAGCAGAGAGAAGGCTCAGGAGTCAAAGTCAGGGATTCAGCGGTAGACTTTGAAATGTAATCCACACGTAATTCAACATAATTCAGCTTAAGTAAGAATATACTGGCAGAGGGTTTATGATAACACACGATAGCCCTCTGCTGTAGGTGATGATGTCACTGTGTTAACTGTGCTCCTCTGCTGGGTCAGTGTCTCTCTCCCTCCTGCAGAGGGCAGCACAAGCTTTCGGCAGCTTCAAGGACGTGTCGTGAGCACATTCCCAGCATCCTTGTAACCCTGCACAAGCCTCCTCCACACACATGATCATAAAAAACAGCCTCTGGTAATCGTGTGTGCAATGCACTTAGGTCATCTGCTACAGTCACAGAAATAAACGTGATAATGGATGGGATGGATTTTTATCTCCACTCCCTTCCAGTAAAGGCTTGGTGTAACAGAAAGAGAGTGTTCACCCTGCAGGTTGAGAACAGCAGTGAGACTCCATATTTACAGCAATGCAGGGAGACCCTGACATTACCCACAATGCACGGTGGCTGCGAGCATCATCGCCACACCCATTCAGACGGAGCGCGCACATTGCTGGTGGACGGGATGGGGGAGGGGGAGAGATGCGGAGGAGGAAGGGAGAGAGATGAAGGACATGGACGGAACGAGCTACTGCCTCTGAGAAATTCACTTTTAATTTGCATCTCGAGGCACGGCTCCAATTATAAATTTTTTTTTTTTTTGCCTTAACTGATTAGAACATTAATCCATTAATGGAGGCTGTAACAGGGAATGAAAAGAAAATCCCACCTAATGCACTGAATAAAATGAAAATTATTACAGGTCATGAAAAATCTTCACTAAGCTTTTCTAACTGGAGCTGATTGTGGACATTTTAATATGCAACTATCAGCAAAATATAACATTGAAGAGAATAAAATGGTGTTTCGGCCAACAACCAGTTCAGTAGCTAAATCATTTTACATCCTAGCAAAACAATTCATTCAACATTATGAGATATGTGTGTATGAGTGTGATTTTTGATCTACTACTACTACATTACTTGGCTGTTTAAGATCTGTTTTGGAAGGAATGGGCTCGGTACAGTTTGTCTCAACCCTGAGAGCCAAATTCCAAAAATAACCATCTGTCTCAGATTCACATCCTTACTCAACACACACCAACACACACCCAATGCTAAATGCAGGCGGTGCTATATTCAATGTACTCTATGTGGCAACTGGCTTGTTAACTCGAGACGACTTTTTTCATTTCAAGAGAAAAGAAGTATCAGTTCAGTGTATGACATAGACGTGCGGGGGGTGAATGTCCCTGCCCTTTTGTCCTCGCTGCCCTTTTCAGATTGCAACACCGAGATAGAGTTTCTGAACGGGCATTACTAACACTGATCACCTGAGGAGCCGCAAGCTAAGATAACCAGTCTGAAGGCCGTTTATACTGCAGTATGTATGTAGGCTATTCAACCCTGGCACAAATGCCTTGCCTCTCCTCAACAGCTTACACTGGTCAGCAGTGAGCATTTAAGGCCTCATGAATGTTTTCATCCTCTCCATAAAATAGCATGAATGTTTTCATCCTCTCCATAAAATAGCATGAATGTTTTCATCCTCTCCATAAAATAGCATGCCAAACTATCTATCAGGTGATTCTCAAAATGCACGTTCACTTTCAGCAAGTCAGTGCAGTTTCACCTGGAAATCTTAGGGGCCTCTGAACCCCAAAAAGAGTTGAGCATTGACTCTTATTGACGGAAAAGTGCAACTTGTGGATGACAGTGGACATTTCAATTACTGAATACCAATACTAGATAGAGAGGAAGCTATCTTACTAAACAATGAAACTACTTCGGTAGGGTCCTAGTTGTTCAATTTCATATTGCAAATAATTTTAAACCTGTAATTTTTAGATTCGATTACATATTAATCTTAGTGAGAGGGCAGAAATGCAAGCGTATTGCATTTTCTCCCATGAAAGGGGTATGTATGTTTTTAAAAGCAGATTATCATTCCCCAGAACCACCTTGCATTTCTGGGGTAGTGCCTTTTTAAAGATTATTTTTATGGCATTTCTGCTTTATTAGACAGTTCACAGTGAAAGGAGACAGTACAGAGGCGAGAGAGGGGGGATGTAACAAAGCAACAAAGGCCAATTTCGATCCATAGACGTTGGATTTACATGATATGTGCTTCAGCCAACTGAGCCACCAGGACAGAGAAGAAGGTATTACCCTTTTAGAGAGTCTGTGCACACCGCTGCTGTATGCTGTAGTGTTTGTGTGGGACAGAAGCAGAGGGCAAGTGTGGAATGCTATTGAAATGCAATACAGCTAAAATGTGTAACCATGCAGAGCCGGTGAATATTAATGAGCCTCCCTGTGTTTCTAAGTGAATAGACTCATCCCTCCCTCCGATCCAAAGCTTTACAGTTAGAGTGTTTAGCTCTTTCAATTGACCAGTAATGTGAGCAGCAATGTATAATAACCGTATAAAGCATATAATTCTAACAAAATGTAATGTAGAGCCGGTGCTAACATTGGAGAGATGCGAACACTTTGTGAGAGTGATGTGTAGGCCGCTTACCTGCTGGGTCTCATCATATGTCTCCCCTTCTGGCTCCAGCATCGCCTCTCCCTGGCCCTCCATGGCCTCCTGTCCATATTCCTCAGGCTGTGGAGAGAGAGAGAGAGAGAGAGAGAGAGAGAGAGAGAGAGAGAGAGAGAGAGAGAGAGAGAGAGAGAGAGAGAGAGAGGAGGACGTGTAAACAACAGAACAGAGACATAATATGAAGAACCTTCAGACATTTGCATTTCTTGTACCTGATACTTGAGGTAACACTGAAAATCTAATAAGTGGATGGCGCATGATTGATGTGAGCCTTAATCATGGTAGGTATTAACGTATCTCTGACTAAGAGGTTTATGAATTAGAAACTGCCGATCATTACTGTACCTGCTACTACGAGCCTTGAAAATAAAGCTAGTGGGTCGCCACACGTTTATTTTTAAACACTGCACTAATCAAGTCAATTGGGTCAGAGAAGAACAGGCCATAATCCTGTGTGCTGTTATCAAGCTGGTGTTATTCCTGTAAGCCCACCAACGCGATTAGCATGGCCATAACTCTTTACAATGCAAAACCGCCACAAAGACACGCCTAATCAGATGGACCACTGCCTGAGAGAAGCTGTACATGAGAAAAAGTGTTTAAAATGATGTTGAATAATGGGTCACACAGTGAAGGCTCAGGCCCGAGGGAAGCCTCCCTCTTAGAGAGTATAGTGTCTATTTAAAACAATGGTAATCGAGTATTAATAGTATGAAGGGCTGTAGATGTATATGCACAGTTTTATTGACTAGAAAAATAAAGCAGTGCATTTACTTCTTTAAAAATGATGTGCTACATTTGGTTAAAAAGAGTGGATCTACAATCAAACAGAAGCTACAACTGAAGAAAAAGTACTGATGCCCGTACAATTATGATGATTTCAGCAGTTTAGCAGCATTTTATCAGGGTGTAGACCTGAGAAGTACTTTTATCTCAGACACAGGCCCGTCAAGAAGCCTCTTAGAGCAGCCTGTCAGATTTACTAGATTAGTGAGTGAGGGTCCTAGTCTGAGGATGAAGGCTTAGGACAGGAGGACCTTCCTGCTTCACTGACACACCCACACAGAGAACCAGGCCGCTTTCTTGTTTCTGTTAGAGAGATAGCACTGCAACGGCAATGTAGCAGCTTAAAAAACATACGGTAACACTTTAACTATTAACTATGGATTTTCCCTCAATAGTTTAATAATTTCTCTCAATATTATGTGATAGTAGCACCTTATAAGCCACATACTGAGCAAAGCATATTAAAAGCCCAATTCATGTGCAACAATTTCCTTACTGACTGCTGTAAGCACTAATTAAGAGGGAAAACTCCATCGTTGTAGAATACAATAGTGCAGAATAAGATGTTAATAAGTAGTATGTCATGATTACTACTAATATGCATTTTAATAAGGAACTTATTAATAGTTAATATGTATTCCCTAATCTTAAGTGTTACCAAACTTATAATTCCAATAAAAGGGATCACAATTAGAGATAGTTGGCTTTTTTGAACTGAGAATAATAGTGACTCTAATTTCCATGTTACATGTTACATCCCCCTCTGCTCTCCTCAAACCTCAGGAGATCCCAGTGTGTATTAATTGAAAGGGAGCGGGGACAGAGAGTGGTGACATTGGCTAAGGTCACCAGGGGCGCAGGGTGTAATAATGGAAGTGTTGTGGATGGAAGAGAGCTGATAGTCCCACAGAGAGTTGGGTTAGTCATTACAAGGCACCTGGACACCGACACTGGCTGAACAAACCGGCTCTAGACTGGAGGAACAGCTGCCTTGACTCTCTAGGAGGGCAGCAACCTTGTTTTCCTTAGGGCTCCTCTAGCTTACCACAATAAAATCTGCACCGTGGTTGGTGTAAAACAAAGTCTTAGTGCAATTTCCCTCAAGGGGAAAAGCAGATTTTTTTTCCTCATCCTGACTGTCAATCAGCAGTTTACACAATCTACATCCATTTTTAGTCAAAGTTGAGGGGAGTACAACCATGATTGGTGGATTGTTTAAAAAAATAAGCTAAATAAGCTCTCTGCTCTCCTTTTTTTGGCAGTGCAGACCAACTTATTTGTTGCTTAAATATATAAACACAATTTAGTAAAATCTTGCTGTCCAAGATAAAGACATGCAAAAATAAAAAATAATGTCAGTAGGCCCAATCCAGAATAAGAGCAAACTGTTGTCACCCTTATACTGGTCTCTTTTATGTATAGTCATTTCACTGTGTGGAGGTAATTGAAAAAATAATGTTTTAATATCAAATTGAAGCATAAAACAAGTTTTTAAAACCATTGAAGTTGTAATTAAGTAGTTTGCACCTCTATTATCCCTGAACATTGAATAAAAATGGATCTGGATTTGAAGTTATGTTAGGGTATGACAGTTGTAAAACCATTATTCTACATTGGCAAGTCCTACCCTCTGACAAATGTTGTATATATTCAAATATATTCAAATATAGCATCAAAGAAACGCTACAATGAGCATTGATTTATGCTACAGTCCCTGTGAGCTGCTTTCTGAGTGCAGACTTTATTTTCTCCCCTTTCTGTTGTCTACTGGTCTAACAGAGATTAAGTCTTGAAAAGTTTAACTTTAAATTACGCAAGTGAAAACAACAAAGTGAAAACAACAAGCAGACGATTGGGATTAATGGTTGTAATTAATACAGCGTTTAAATAGGCACTGCAATTTTTTCAGTCTGTGTGTATTTCAGGACAACGCCACAGCTACAGCTAGAACAAATCTAAAGTGGGTTTCACTTCATTCATTAGGGGCGACTCAACTCCTTTAAGTCTACTTAAACATTTTGCACCAGCTAGTCTATGGACAATGAGGACTTACAGGAACACACTTTAGAAAATGGAGTGGTGTGTATCAGCACAGTGTGTGTGAACTAGAGGAAAGCTGGCGGTGGCTGTAATGATGTACGTACGTTCATGTCAGTAGGGAACTCGTCCTTCTTCACCAGGCCAGTGGCAGCAGCAATGTTCCCCATGGCTCCAGTGGTCTTCTCAGCCACTACAGGAACACACACACACACACACACACACACACACACACACACACATTTACCATCGTCTTATCACATTTTGCAGACTCTTATTAAAAGCATGCAAAATAGGTTAGTCCTATTTAATTGATTATTGTATATAATGACCACTAGCACATGCTCTCCACGCACACACACACACACACACACACGCACACACACAGACACACACACACACAAATAGTCTCGTAGTCTCCTAGTCTCATAATCTCGTCCTGTTGTCCTTAAGACCATTAAACAAATGTCTGATCTCATGTCACATGGCTTCACGCCAAACTCATTTTCCAATCAGGAGTAAGTGTCTTGTCACTGTAAAGAAACTAAGCCTCTTACTCCTCTAACAGTAATGATGTCATGGTCTGGCCAACAGAGGGGAAACTCACCTGTGCCGACGCTGTCTTTGGCCTTGGTGCCTGAGTTAAGAAAAAAAGAAATGAGTTAGAAAAGATTTCCTGCAACCAAAACAAACAAAAAAAATCTAATTTTTTTCAAGATTGAAATCATAAAGCCTGCTTTCAAAGGTGTAGGTTCTGTCGTTTAGCTGTGGTTTGTAAAACTGAAACCTGCTTTCTTACTGACTTGAGAATTTACAGGTCAAATGTCATCTACCTGGGAGCACGATAGATGACACACTGAGGCTATGCCATCATGATGTAGGGCCTTATTAAATCCCAGATACAGCATCCCAGCCTCCTGCTCCTATTTGCTCTCGTGATTAACTGTGAGCTGTCATTACCAACCAGAAATTCATTATTTTTCATACAAGTAATAAAAGAGTAGTGTCCAACAGAATGAGCTGAACAAGAGCACCACATGTAGGAGTGAAAGTCTTGACAACTCCCCCCCCGGTGGGGTTCTGTAATCTCATTGTAAGCTGCCACTGCAGTCTGGGTAAGGAACGTTTCCCCATTCCTTTATTTATTGATCCTTGGTATACCGTGCCGACAATTCTGTGGGTTGTTCTCAGCTCGCTAAAGCTCCTGAGGCACAAGAGACTGGGGTTGTATAGTACCTTTATAGAGAGGAGTTATTAAACTTTCTGGTTGGCTGAAACCACAACCACTACATTGTTCACATCTCTGACCTTTGACAGATCTCATTTATCTACACTGTACTCCAGCCAGCTATTTGGCCAATCTACCCACTGGTGCCCACTGGTCCTGATCACTCATGCCTTGTCATCCTCTCTACTGTGCAGCAGTCACATCCCTTATTGGTCCCTTGGGGCCTCTAAAAGCCAACCGCGGGGGAGAGGAAAAGATGATGAAGTGCAGAATTGTCTCTACAGAAGACGAGCCTCAAAGCAAAACATACATCTAAGAGATGCATCCATTTAAGCACCGGCTTTGGTGAAGTGCGGCAAACCCACCGCATCTACAGCAATGCTTTCCAAGAGGAAAGGGACGATGGATGTGGAACTGCAACGGTCGCAATATAGGCTCTCTACATCTAAACTGTATATAAAAAGAAATGGGTAGTATAAATATCATCACAATAGGGCGATATATGACTGTTTATACTATGAGATTATATAATTCAGTGTTAAAAGGGAATTTCTTCAGAACCTTTCCCTAGAGAAAGAAAATTTTGCTTGAGAAACTAAATTTTGCAGACAGCTCCATTCTTGTACACAAGTTAAACAAATAGAACTATGAAAAAGAAAATGCAGATGTTTGATATAGTATGGAAACATTACTGTCCTTTTTTTATCTTGAGAATTAGCTCAAAGCTCAAAAAGTCTTGGGAAATTTTCAGAAAGTTTATGCTTTTGCAGAAAAAAAGAAGCTAAAAGTCAGTAGTAGCTTTCAGTAGTATTCCCTTCAGTAGTATTCCAAATGGGGCAGAAAAGGCTCAAAATGAAGTTACTTTTACATTTAATTGCTCCTAAGAGAATTAATAATAATCAACTACACATTGATAATATATATTAGCATGACAGTAATGATATCATTAACATAGCTTACTAACGATGTTATTGATTAGTTATTAGATAACGTGATTTCAGGCAGTAATTATTGTTTTGCAAATGTTAGTAACAGCGCTTATTCCAGTTGTGTAAACTAAACTGCAGAATGGAGCTGCTTATTGCTGAGGGTGACATGGAGCGACTACAAGGTTTTACTGTAGTAATACCTAATAACAGTGGCATTGCATTAATATTGTAGAGCAATTGAAATAAACAATAACAGGACAGCACATGCTCTATGAGACTGTTGTGTGACATTAAATGGTGTCTTGTACAGCGGGGTTTTCTCATTTCCCCTTCCCCTCGCCCTCCTCAGGCTGACTGCTCAGCTCAGCTGGGTGGGCGGTCTGCAGCAGCAGCAGCTGTCAAAAGGTGGGCCACAGACCTATCAGATCACTCTCGCCCCTCCTCCACGAGGGGCCTTCAAGCGAATCATACGCAGCTTTCTAGGGCACCACCATGCTCAACAAGCAGGACGCAGAAGCACAGAGATGCTACAGATACGCTGCTTTCCTTCCCCGGGTACCACAGGCAGAAGCCAAGATGAGACGCGGCATGGAGACGACAAAAAAAAAAAGAGTCTGCACATGTTTAGACTGCAGCCTGACATGTTGTGGTGGGTTGTGGTGATGAGTGAAAGGGACACGGTGCTAAATATCTAGGGTAATTGGATCCCATCTCACTCCAGAGACATCTGTGCCTGGAATAGTCCACACCTCTCAATTCACTGAAAAACCCCCAAAACAAAACATATTGTTACCAAACAAATGGCAGAACAGAAAATAATAAAAATGAAACAGGAAATTAAAAGGCAGATGTAAGCTGTGATTGGGTCTACATCACCGAGGGAGCTACTTAACTATGTAGAACGTGCTGTACTCCTTTCTGTACAGACTGTGCTTGAGCATAATTTATTTTGTCATACATTTTTTGGTGGTGGTAGTGGTAGTAGTGGTGGTGTGTGTGTGTGCGTGTGTGTGTGTGCGATGGGGTGGGGGGTAGGGAGTGGTTAAATGCAATCGGGCTCGAACATTACTCGTTGTTAGGCCGACCAGACCAACTGTATGGTAGCAAGAATACTTAAATTATGCATAGCCTTACCTTTATAAGTGAAGCACATTACAAAGTGAATTGGGTGATGAACACTATGAATGTTAGGCTCTTTCAATGTAGTAAACATACGATTAGTAAAGATATTGTGAGGTTGTCTCTATCAGTTTCCATTGTACCTTTGCCCAACTATAGCACACCTTGCCAACCTTTTTTAGGCGTCATCTACCTTAGTTTTCCTTAATACTTACTGAGAAGCTTTATCAAATGTGTTTTTTTCACAATGTTGTAAAGAAAGTGAAACATAAAACCATATAATTCAGCTGCTAATTTTTAAGTTTCATAGGTATTTGTAAGGTAAGCTGTTATCTGTAGTGGTGGCTGTTGCCAATTAGGCTGCACTGAAGAAGACAAATGCAAAAGCCTGTGGCCTTTTTATCTCCAGGAGATGAGAACGCACTGAGACTCCGCTTCGCAATCTGCTGCCGTCCAATTCACAGACATGTGGCAAGAACTGCTACCTCCCACAAGCTCCCTCCATCCCACTGCCCTGCCCCCATCGCTGCTCCCATCTCCTGCCAGTAGCCCAGCCAAGTCAAGCGAGAGGGGCATAAGGACATCCAGGGCCTTACAGCACATCAGCTAACTCAGAATAACCGCCTGCACCAATGTCTTCTTTTTAAAACTACTGATACTTATAGTTATAAGTGGTGTGTCTGTTATTGTTGAGACTGTGGGGGAGCTGCTGATTAATCAAATAGTGCATTGACCTAAGTAAAACAATGACTTGCTGACTGACTGGCTGATTAATTGGATTACCCGCTGCTGTAATAAAGCACATAGCATTTACCGAAGGAGAGCATTCAGTCACACTTTATGAGGCTCTATATTGTGAAATATCAATTATTTTAACTCACACCTTACAGATGGTCTAATAAAATAACTGTAGTTATACAAAGGAAACCATGCAGTCATAATTATATGTCACCTAATTGCATGATACTAAATTAAATGTCATTATGATAGTGAACAAAGAGGTTTTAGAACTAAGGAAAGCAGCACATTTAGCCTGCTGGTTGCCTTCATGTATAAAAGGATCAAAACCCCACCCCTTATCCAGCCAATCAACAAAATGTACAATTGCCTCAGGACCTATAGGAGTGCTGGGTAAGCTAGAGCATAGAATATTCTCACTGCTGATTTGTCGCCTCCTACATGAAGCAGACAGACATTGGCAATGTGCATGTGCATGCTGTGCATGGAAACAACCTGCAGATGAGATTTTTAACCATCTTACCTACGAACATTACTCCTTCTTTAGTCTTTTCAGCCGCAACAGCAACGCCTTCCTTGGTCTTCTCTGCGGCCACAGCCATCCCCTCTTTCGCTTTAGACAAACCCTTCATAAACACATCCATCTTGGCCGAGCTACTGTGGAGAGATGGACCATATGTGCAGTCAGTCATCACCATTGTCACTGTGTCCATGTGTAGTTTTGGCCTAGATTGCATGACATAGCTTTTATTATTCATAAGTAGCTGTCACTCTTTAATTTCCACCCATTTCTACAGACCTCTATGGCTCTCTGTCATAAGGCCATAGGTTATGATGAAGGAAGGAAGCAACGCCTCCTTTGGTAGATCCTATGGCTGCAGTCCACCCATCAGGCTATAGTAAAACCCGCTATTCACTCACGCGTTAAACCCTCTTTTCACATCTTCGTCAATGCATGAAATATTCAAAGGCAAAAAGATTTCAATGAAATGGTTAATTGTGGGCGCGCTCATTAATTATTGCTCGCTTGTAATGCTACTCCCAATGGCAGCGAGATGACAGGTCTGTGCCTGGGAAATAGCGCAGGCCTTTTTCAGGGACTAAATGCCACATACTATAAGGTGGACTTTATTGCAAGAGCTCGACAGCATTACTGGGGGAAGGGAAACATGATCTACACTATAATATCCGCCACGCATCACGGTTTCAGCGTGGAATAAACCAACTTGTATTAATATGAGATGTTGATGTAATCAGAGGTCATACTTCCAGCACAAGCAGGAAAACGTTTTTATTAAAAAATAGCCTGATTTCATGTCTTTGATAGCTAGAAAGGTGTTTGTGAATTAGATATCGATACTTGAGAGTCCCATCCTGGATATAGTAGGTCTAGCCTTCAATTACTAAATGCAACAATTTACGATGTCGACCGTGTGTCTCACGGTTGCACCTGTCGCCACTGAATGTGCCTTTGCATTATCTTTAAGTCACAATTTGATAATAATGGAACACAACGCGGCAGTATTTTTTATATTTATTTAGGTTAACAGCTTGAAGTTAGGCTATTTTAGGCACGGTCCAAACCAGTTCCTTCCCACGACGACGCTTACATGTATCAAATAGTGATGACCATATATGCTTCACAAAATATTAAAATAAACGAATGCAAGAAAAAATAGAGTTCTTACCTATTTACAAATAGCCTTCGACTTGTCCCCTTATGGTTCAATCGCGCAGTAGATTCAAAATATCGTCTAAATGAGAGATATCTCCAAACGATCACTAGGTGGGCCTTCCTCTGCCTGATCTCCACCAATAGGGACGGCCCCCTTCACAGTGCGGCTGAGACAATCACGTAGCCCCCCATCATTCATCACCCCAACATGTCAGCTGGTGTATGGAGGAAAACCACGTCATCTTGTCTTTCTTTCTTTTCTACTACAGCAACTGGACCCCGAATCCATAACGAAAAATCACTATAACGTCGGTGTAATATTACTATAGGGATATTATAGGAGATATTATAGGAGATAATACCATAGGGGATAAAATAAAAGCCATTAGGTAGGCTACAATACTATTGACTGAGTAACACAGAGACAGAGTAAGTCCCTATAGGAATATTATAAGAATATTATAGTGAATTTTGTCATGGTCTGAGCCTACTCTTTCTCTGGTATAGGGATATAAGAATGGACAAAGGGAAAGAGAAAGGGAAGAGCCACAATTAGGCTACACTGTGTATTCTGATATTTGTGAACTTCTAGTAAATGAAATACTACTAGAATAAACCTTTTCTTTACTTGACCCAGGGACCTCTGGGAGCCCGGAAGTGTTCCTGGACCCCATTTTGAAAACAATTTGGCAAAATGGCCATACATTGGCCAAAACTGGTGCCACTTAGAGACTATCATTAAGAAATAGCCTAGTGATGTATTATCCACCGTTGCATCTTTAATCTTAACTGTCCCTCTCAGCCAGTAGCTCTTAAACACTGCAGTCATTATGACTTGATGCTCCCATGAAATGGAAGACATTCAAAGCCAGTCATCTATTTTGTGTGTAATATAGTAGTGTGCCAGTACTGACATGCTAAAACCTGCACTGACCAAGTAAGGGGGGAATCCAAGGGTGATACCATTATGAGAGGAGGGGGGGCTGATTTAAGTAATAGCCTAAACCATGAGAGGCCGTTCTTTCCATTGAATTTTGACCAGCTAAGGGGCGTTGTTGCTTTTTATAAATCACGCAAATGATAAACGATTCTTTTATTTTTTAATCTTTAAAAAAAACATAATAGCAAGAATTAAATGTTATTCTTCCGACAAGCAATATAGTTCTTTAACAGTAGGCCTAGCTACAGGTGATTTTTTCGGTTTGTGCGTTTAATATTTAAATTAACGGTTATGCTGTCACGAGTGTGAGTTTATTGGTTATTTTACAACGGTTTCGAACGTGACTCAGCCAATCAGAACTGAGGATAAAGATGGAACCATGGTTTCCCCTTGAGTACTGAACACTCGTCTGCGTCGTGATTCCGGGGGACGGATTGCTTTTATTCGTGTTAAATTACGTTTCCACTATTATCGCTGGGATGCACGCTTTCCCACGTTTGCTTCAGATGATTTACAGAATCGGGGGAGGGTTGAATGAACAGCACCCAACCCCCCCCCCCCCCCCCCCCCCCTGTGTGACGTGCGTGAAGTGACGCCATGCTTGATGTGGTAGTGGGCGAGTGAGTGGAAATCCCAGATACCGACCTCTCCTTGAATTACTCCGTCCTTTCTCATCTCTTCTTCGCTGGGATGAGACGGTAGGCTAATACCCCCCAACTCCCATCCACCCACCTGCAAGCTTTGGCCAAGGTTAGCATCCAACACGCTGTGCCGGGCTAAATCATACATTGACCTGTTTATTTTCTTTCTAATAATCCGGTAAAACCTACTTTGACATAAATCATTGTGCCGTGATATGACATCTATTAATCCCATGCCATAGTTAATTGCCTTATTGATTTCTGTTGCCTTTGTTTACCGTTGAAGACACTCCATTTGTGTCCCCTTGTGTTCCTGTACAAGGTTAGGATCATATATCATATAGGATGAATCTTCTACTGACCACAAACCAATACTCCAGGCTCCCTATAAAAAGAATGGAAAGATGACAGTAAAACTTAAAACCTCAAACTGAAACAACTGACTGGTGTCCCGGTCGGAGCTGTCCGGGGTGCTGAACAGCAGAGGACTAGCTGCTGTCCCACTGCCTCTATCCATGGTGCTGATCTGCCTCAACTCCTCATTACACTTCCCTGAAGGCTCCCTAGGGTGCCAGATGAAGGGGCTATTTGGGTCTTTTTAACTTTAGACACAGCTGATCCGTGTTTCCTTTAAAAACTACTATCAGCTCAAAGCTAGGAGATGAACTTCACAGTCCCTTGGTTGGGCTCCTGCTTGAAATACCTGCGACTTGTAAGGTACAACTGCCCTCTTGTGGTCTTTTATAAGAATGACATAATTACTATAGGCTATATTTAGCCTTTACTGAGATTGTATGCTAAAGAATACTGGATGTAAAAACAGTCTAGTAATGGATACCATCTTAGATAAATTGCAGGGAAAAATATAGTCCTAGTGCTTGCATCTGAACATCTTGTGTTAAAATGAAGCATAATCCTGCTGAATTATGAACAAATTCGTCTCATATATATATAAAAAACAATATTGCAGGCAACATGAATTTCAATTTTACTCCATCCAGTAAGATTTCTTGGTCAAAATTAGACTTTTCCATTACCAGCTCAGCTTAGACCTAAGGCAAATATTTCACCAAACTGTACCACTACTGTCATGCATCAGGCTTTACGAATACACAGCACTTTTTTTTTTTTTTAATCCCTGAAGTAGCCTATTACTGCATTAGCCACAGGTATACGGTATGCTCCCATGTAGTAAACTCTACATTCACTCTATCCTGTGTGCTAACAATGTCTGGCCAGATTAGGATGTATGGTCAACTTTTTAAGGCAATTTAGATTGAAAATATCTATTACAGTTGGTTATAATTTTTGGAAAACTGTCATTAAGATCGCCCAAAAATGTTACCCATCATTTGTCTTTATTTTCAATAATTATAATCAAAACCAATATTTTAGTTTCTTCTCTGGATTCTATACTAAGTTCCTTAAGTAAAAATACTGGAACAAAATTAAGGCTAAAATTACAATACTGATATTATATTGGTAATGGTAAAGTGTTTTCCCACATTGCCTACTGCTATGTCAATCCTATCCCATTTTTCCTAGTTTTCGACTATTCCCTTACTTACCCTTGTTGGGTGGTGGTAGCCTGACAGGAGGGCTGGCTTGAATCCCCAGACTGGCTGTGAAAGTCTAGAGGAGGGAAGTGAATGAGTCACGCTGTCCCCTCCCTCAACAACAACAAGCTCACTGAGGTGCCCTTGAGCAAGGGCCTTGAAGGTGTCTGATTAAAGCTATTTGCGGAAGACACTGCATTTTGAAAACAATCCATCCGTTTACACAGGCAGTTTCAGATTAACTCCAGTAAACGCATCACAACTGGACTTGGATCTTGATTGTCTCCCTTCACAAAGGAATTACTGAAATCCTTCCCATTCGAGCAAGTGTGCAGCATTTGAACCGACACCCCCTCGTAAAGCCTCCTCTCAGCAGGTTTATCTTATTAGAATTAGAGAAACTGCTGTTGTCTGCCAATCGGGGTCCAGTGTTCTGCCTGTGAGGCCTTAGTCTTCCAATTCATTCATCAATAGATTCTTATTCTGAGCTACTAAAATCATGAAAACTGAATGATATGGGATTTTTAACCCCCAAGTGCTGCTCAGTGGCTCACAGCAGAAGAGTGGTTGTGCAGGATAGAGCCCAGGTGTGAATATATGAATGAGTAGCAGGGCATAACTGAAATAGAGCAAGCGTGCTCTACAAAACCTTCACAGGAAAAATAAAGCTTATCCACCGTGTGTTATATTCTGTGAAATGAACATTATGGTAGAGCAGCAATGGCCGTTTTATTATTTTTATCCATCTTCTCTGTGTTCCCTGTGTGCAATTCCAATATCGCCAACACAGACAGAATCCTCACCCTCAATCTGCAGCCGTCATTTCAGCCCCCAGTGAGCCCACCTTTATCTATCATGGGGTGGTTTACGATCTCAGCTCCTGGAAGATGCTTTTTCTTTTTACAGATCCATTGAGTGGAGTCAGTCAGTCACGGCGGGCATTATATATTTCCAATCAATCTGAGTTATAAAATCTTGACATAGGCTGAGGCTGCGCTACAGCTGAAATTTACAGCTGTTTAGATTGCGAGTCGTTTCCCAGTGGCATGTGCATACACATCGCCTCTGCCTTCCCCTGGAGCTGTAATACGATCTTGCCTATGATTGCTTTCAAATCTGAATTTTAGCCCCTTTTTGAAGCAATCACTCCCATGAATGATTGGGCTACATTTACTGTGCTGAATTGCATTAAAATGTGCAAAGTACTGAATATTCTTTAGTCTTCCATAACTTCAAGAAAGGGAGAGGGGTAGATATTTGCAAGTCTTTCAGTAGGATTATAAACATGCTCCTAAAACAGTGATGAGTGACCCAGTGAAGTACCTCTCAACACCACTAGGTGGAAGCAGAGACTGTCCATCCTCTCAAAGGGTGCGATTACTAGTCTCCGCAATGACCAGGGAACATATCAAAACAAGATATACATGTATTGATTCAGTTTAATGCATATCCACGCTTGCACAGCATGAAATATATACCCGTATATGACATTTCTCCGGAGCGTGTGTGTGTGTGGTCGTTTTAGACTGAGCAGAATGCTGTTGAGAACGCTCCACGTCCTGCAATGATGTCATAGCGTCGAAGACAAAAAGGACAAGTTGCTGTGTTTTTCACCATTTGTTCTCTGTGTCTATTTGCATATGTATTACCTGCACCTTTAGAGTCTAAACCCATATCCAAAATGACTCAGATGAATTCTCACGTAAAATCCGGATGCTGATGGTAATGTAAACTTTAAAGGGCTATGGATTCTTTTACAGGAAGAGCTCGGTTTCATCACACATAAAGTAATCTCACTGTGACTGTCACTTGCCTGGATGGGCCTTTTTAACAGCTCTGGCACATGATTTGTGCCTGGTGTTTTCCCATGTGTCAGCACTGTCATTATTCATAAAAAAAAAATGTAGTTGTGACCATGAAGTTGTATTGTGCTCCTATGTAGGAACCTTTCCATACCAGTCCTATGAATTCACCCACACATTTGATAAAATGTGCAAATTTATGTAACATTTGTTGTTAACATATTTGTTTAAGAAATCTTATATCCACTGTATGCATTATACATATTGTGGGCATGTCTATATTCTGCTGTATCCTTTGGGTATAATAAAGGATGTACTAAAATTAAAGGCATTATGCAGATTGTACATACAAAGTGCTTAAAGCTGTTCTCCATCTTCTTTATGCATGCGGGCTTAATTCATTGAATCTATGTGAGAGCACTCTCACCAGTGATTGAACTCAATATACAGCACCTGAATGGAAGCCAAGCCGTACCAATGAACGACGTGATATACTGGAAGCAATATTACAATTATGTCATAGCAATTTGTTAAACTCTGTCTCGAGACTTACCACATGAACGGAATGATAACTTACAATCTTTGTGTGTGTGTGTGTCTGTGTGTGTAGGTGTGTGTGTGTGTGTGTGTATTTCCTCCTTACAGGAAAGGTTGCCTATCTTTTTTATTTCTGTCAAATTTTGGCAGTTATATAAACTCATTCCAGCTGGCTGGTTGCCTGCACAATTGCCTGCTATTAATGTTGATGCATAATTGCATTACATAATGTGTTCTGCTGTCTTTTAGAGAAGTCAAACAGCTGTGGCTATTGGCTGTCTCTGCTGTGCAGAGTCAAGTACTCTCCACTAGTGCACTGGCAGACAGCAGCCTAATCATAAAGGGAAGCTGTCACAGTTCAAAGCCAATTTTAAACCATATCAATGGTGCTTTTGTAACTGCTACAGCACTTCAACATATTGTGTCAATGAATTCTAAGATTTTGAGTCCAGAGGGATTTGATTCATTTATATTCTTTTATCGGAGTGCCGCTGATTAAACAGAAGTCATACAATGTCATCGATGACAGAGAGAAATCAATCTTTGTTAAAGAGAGAGGGGGAGAAAGAGAGTTGAACATTTTATATGACTGACTATGTGTGTTGGTTCCCCAGCAGATGGTAGTGCAGCATCGCAGAGCAGCATCTCTCGGAACACCATGATAATGGTGCAAGAGACAAGCTGTCTGAAAATGAACGCTGCGGATTCTGAGGTACAAACCTTAATGGGATGATAGGCTAATATCTTACATACACCATCATTGCAGAAGGCAGCACATTTCAAAAAGTGACTGACTTACAAATGACGGCACTACATCTTTCAACATCTCCCATATGGTGTACCCAGGGGGACGATTAAAAGTGGAACACATTGATAGCTGGGGTGCAATGGATGTATGTATGTATGGCTGCAGTGGTGAATCTAATCACTTAGGTGAATGAATCCAGGATTGAGTGTAATAATAATTTTCTACCTACAGATTAAACACCCGGTATGGCAGGAATAAATATATCAAGTTGGGTTTACAAAATCAGACAGGGAGGAGAGTAAAGAACAAATGTGTTTCAATGTGATAAGTCAAAACTGAATTTGCTTACAAGGGTTTCATTTGCATAACAAAGAAGATATTTTGTTGGAGGATTTGTGGAATTCAGGTAATCACACATTGCTTTGTTGTGCATTGTCCTGGCATGTCGTGTTATAGGCATTCTGTTGTCAAAAGTGAAGCACTCTTTACCTCTTACCAGGCTGAAAAGCTTTGCCTTTTCAGATTTGGCCTTTTTAAATTTGGCACACAGTAAGTGCATATTGAAGTGAGATTAAACTGCCTGATTCATCCAAGTTTCCAATTGCCTCTGCCCCTAAACACAAAGTCAAGTTTTGTTTCTGCGGCAATATCACATGCCATTTGGGAAATATCTTGGCTGTCTTTTAGCTCTATATTGGATGGCCAAAGATAGATTCACACTCTCAAAAGAGCTTGGAGGAAGTGTGGTGAAGGAAGTTTGTCACACAATAGCAATAGCACAAAATAGCCTGCAAACAGCAGAAGTGGCTATACATAATAATGCATCGTTTTGCGTGCTTACCAAAATAGAAATAGCAGGCAGAATGCCATGCGCTGGTGATGGAAGTTTGGGGCAAATTCATTAACTGGAACAGAAGATTTTTTTAAGGTAAAAAAAAAATATCTTGCCATATATGTTCTGACAAAATATATCCGTCCTGGCAACATCAGCTGCAAGTTCTAAGGCAGAACTGAATCCTTTGAAGTCGTGCAAAATGGCTCTCATCAGATGAGAGCTGTGCAGACTGAGACATCCAGCATATAAAAAATGCTCTGATTGGAAACCTGGTAAGCTAATGAGTTTGCACTTCTATCTTCTGCAATTTGTAGAGGCTTTTGTGCCAAGGCCTTTGAGGGTTTTCTGTGCCAAGTCTTGTAATGGTGTTCTCATTGTTCGCCTGTGAATCTTACACTTTTTCATGGAACTTGGGGAATCCGTCTCCAAAATTTTTCACATGGGAAAGACAATGAGGCCAGGAAAATCACAGTGAATTAGGGATATTGCTGCAGTGAAATTAAGATGACAAAGAAATGGCAGGGAGAAAAAAAATCCTGTCTTAAGGCGCTCCAAAGGGTGGTAATTTCAAAACTGCAACTGAGCTGCAATGCGGTGTAACAAGTCATAAGTAGTTCTTGTAAAGGACTTACGAAACCATATTGCTCATTCCTCCTTCCCCCTCTCCTTGACTGTCTTATTGGTATGTGTCAGCCTGAAAAACTGGGTCCCGACAGTCTTTTGGGCCATAACCATCTGTAACTATTAGCTATTGACTCCCAGAATAATGTGTGTATTAGAATCTCCTTTTTCTTCTCACAGTTGTTGCTGCACCATCTAAAAGTGAGATTATTTAAGGCTGGATGTGGTGTAGTCATATCTCTCTCTCTCTCTCTCTCTCTCTCTGTCTCTCTCTCTCTCTCTCTCTCCCTCTCTCTCCCGGTTTGTTTCTGTCTTGGCAAGCTGCATAACTATCTGATAAATGTGCTACAAATGAGAGAGGGTCTTACACTTGGGAGTTATTTAAATTATTGGGAGGGCAGTGAGCACAGTGCTTATTTGAGCTTAAGATGCAGACTGTTGAGATTTGCTAGGAGCGAATCTAGAGGCTGGTTGAGTCTCCAGGCTTGTCCAATCCTATTCATTCAACCATTAATGCCTGGGAGTAGACCGCGGGAAACATTACAACCCTCAGATCAACTCTGAGGCAGGGAGACCAGTGTCCCTTTCCTCCTAGAATGCACTGCTTCCTTTGCCCAGCCTTGGTACAAATCCAACAATTTTTACACATGACAAGACATTACAGAGCACTCTCCATATCCCCCTCACTATTTTAAACTACTGTACATTCAGCAGTTCAGCTTACCGTTATAGCTCCTTGTGACCCAATAAACAAATCAACTCTAGGCAGTTTGGGGTACACTTTCAACACTGAACTTTCAGTGATGCAAAGTGCACATTATGCACTGTGTCATGTATGTAAATAGCTGTTTATTCACAAATATTTTGCAGGTCAAGTGACGACATACAACCTGAAAACGAGTAAATGAGATATTTAAGAGAAAAGTTAAATAAATGCCTACAGTATAAAAGCATGAATGCATCCGGTAATGTTCTGTACAGTACAGGAGTACAGTACAAGCACTCACCCACCTCTTGCTCTAATTCTCTCTCACACACACACACACACACACATTCAAACACACACACACACACAGTAATTCCGCGGGGCTCAAGGTTGTCGTGCTTATTGAATATATCAACTTAACCACTGATGTCATTGATCAAAAAGCCAATTCCAGTTCTATTATTGTGTTAGAGGGGAAAACAATTGCCAAATGACTTTGTAAGGTGCACTCACTTGGTAAACAGATCTGAGATCCATTAAAGCCTTGGAGATTATCAAGCCTCAGTCCAACAATTTGTGGAGATTGCTCTAAACACCTTGCTGGTGACCTTCCTCGCCCAGTTGAAAGTCAATGGGAAACGTGGCAAGGAGCCCGCTAGCGGCACAAGCACCCGCTGCACTTTAATTACACTGCACCTCAACGGCCGCCTATTTCCCTCTGCCCCCTCGTCTCCCTTATATAACCATGTATCCCTATCAATACCCTGGACCCATTTACACAGTCCAGATGTGCTGTAAGCTTAATAGCCCCCACGGTACTTCTGGCCACACTTAATCAGAGTATCTTTGGTCCATGATAGATATGTCATAGCACGAACTCCAACTCATCAATATTAATGCCAGGAATCTGCTCCACGCTGTTCTTTGTGGTTTACTGTAGCTGCCTCACTCTGACCTCTGAGTGGGCACCCGTGGATGTTTTCCATGTGCTTAATCATAATGCACAGTTCCTGCTGCATTGATAGGTTAATGTACCCCAGAGGATCAATGGAGTCTTGAGGACGTCTAGTACAACGGGCATTTAGAGGTTCGGGAAAGGCTTTAACAATGAATGCAGTCTGTCTACGCTAAGATCTCAATCCAGCTTAATTAAATGGGGTTATGCGAGGTCTGGTGAGTGGTGTGATGAGTTACTGTAGATAATTGGCTAAAGCAACTGTTCTGAAGAATGCAAATTTAACCAAGAGCTCATTAAGGGCACATAAACAAGATTTTCTACTGATTTTTGAACAGTGAGTGCTAAAGATCAGTCCCAATTCAATTGTTTCTGAAAAACATTCAATATTATGAACGTTTGCCAACCTACGGGGTGCGAAATCTGATGGAATTCAAAACAGTCTTGATGTGGTATCCATTACAGTTATATAATACTTTAGTGATATTCTGGATATTTGAAGATATCTGAGCCCACTCCCTGACAATAACACTGACTGGCAAGGGATCAACAGTCGAAGCATTTTTGTACTGGTAATCTCCATAAAACTTTATGCAAATCTGTGGAAAAAAGGATAGGCTTTCTGCCTCACTTACAAAACTCAGCAATAATTGAAAAACAAGTCAAAACTATTTTTACCCCTCTATGTCAAGATAATGTTTTAAATCTGGTACATGTAGGGAGGGTATACAGAGTATCAACATGAAGAAGCAATTCTTTATGCCTATTTCTTTTTTAATAATAACACCTCGGTTGCTGTATCTTTGTCCTCTGAACTAGCTCGGGAGGGGAACAAACCTCTGCATGGAAACAGAGAAAAAACATTTGCTCCCAATGAATAAATAATGAAAGGAAATGAGGTGTTTGCATTAATTTGCAAAGCATAAAATGCAGGAAATTTCACAGAGTTTCGAGCCAAGTTTTTTTGGGGATCATTTACCTCGCGGCAGGGTGTTACAATATGCAGCCAAATATAGCAGCACTTTGGTGAGGAAACTTTAAAAATGCAGTGTACTTGTCACTAAAGGCCTTGGAAAACCATCTACTATCTTTTTACCCTTGGTTAAAGGCCTAGTCCTGAATACCAGCATGAACTAAAAGGAATAGCTGAACATAAGCTGATAATAATTGAAGCTGAAGGATACAAGCTCTAAAAAAAGAGAAAGAAAGACATATATCTTGACAAAATATAGAAACTTCATTCTCCATCTACAGATCTTACGCCTCAGGAATCTGTGTATATGCCCATATCAAAATATGTATCTTGTTAAAATAATATACGTATTTGTAATTGTAAAAACATATTATTTACATATGAACACATACTGTATATACTGTATGTATCCTATGTATCATATTTATATATGATAATTATGCTAAAACTCCAACACTGCACTACACTATAGCAGCACTGTAGTTCCTTTGCTGCTGCAGAGCTGATGAAGAGAGTACTGACTCAATTTACAGTAGACCGCTGAGCGTCTGTACACCAATTGTCTCTTTTATTTCCCAGTGTCTGGCAAGCCATAGCAGAGCTTTACGGTCCAAGAACTGGAAAGCTGCTGTCTTTTCTTGTAGGAGACCTGAAAGCAAACATAATTGTGTGCCAGTGACTGGTGAGACATGGTCATTTATCTCTAGAGGACAAGCTATATTGTAAATAGGACTATGAAGACGTTGAACTAGATCCCATACTAAACGATCACGCAGAATAATAATTAATATGCACTGTAGTTGTCTCGGCAGGAGTCCCCACCTATGGTGCTACCGCAGAAATGCCCCCAGCGGGCCTGAGCTCATATCCCACTTCATTTACCCCTCGCACTGCATTATCTTGCTCTCAGCAACCAACTCCACTACCTCCGAGTTGAGGAATATCTTTCTTAGCACTGTGCAGGATCCGTAGAGGAAATTCTGATAATGTAGGTAAACATTTGAACATCCTCTTCTTGGCAAGGATCTCAGTTAGCAGAATAAATAATGAGAGCAATGATGTGTCCCACATGGAAAATTATTTGTGACTATGAAGTATTACATCACTTAACGGTAAGACCTAGAAAAAAAAACTTAATTAGTGCCTCCAGAGAGCAGAGGCAGATCCAAGTTTTCAAGGGTAACACTCAGCCAAAATCTCAGCCAATATATTATCTCTCACATTATTGGTACCCTGCTGGAAGAAAGCGCCTTTTCATTTAGAGATATACAATATGGCAGGTGTTGATGAATAAATGTAAGCCTTGTCGTAAACCAAAATATTCCCCGTGTTTAATTAACAGCATTGCAATCAAGCCACTCATACTCTACTTTAACCTTAGTCTAAGCTTGTATTGCAGACCTGTCATACTGCTGCATTTTATATCAGAGCTAGGCCAGAAACCAGTGGGAGAAAGCAAACAAACATTTTTTCAATTGTTATTTTCATGTGCCATTATTTTCAAAGAGAAGAAATGGTACGGTACATGTTAGCCTCTCAGAGAGGGGAAGCTCTGACGCATTCAAGCGCTTAGATGTGTTACGAACACGTGAAATATGATTGAGCCATACAGTCCTGGTTGGAGCCCAATGTTTTAATTGGCATGTGATTGCCTGTCATGAGTCATCACAGGAACGCTGGATGTTTTTCAATGTCACCCATTGTGTGCAAACACATGGATCCAACAGATGGCAATATTGTTCCTTGTTCACCAGAAACAGATTACTTGGCTATCTGCCAATCAGGTATGGGTGCATCGACAAACCCATCCAAAATAAAAACAGTCATCAAACACAAGTGTGGGCGATGACGATGTGACTAATTGTTGCCATGGTGATCTGGTCTATGAGATAACGTCTAACGGTGAGGAAAGGAAGAGAACTGAATGGAAGAGACAAGAGGAGAGGAGAGGAGGGGAGAAAAGAAGATAGGCAAGAAGAAGAGAGGAGAGGAGAGGAGAGGAGAGAAAACAAGTGCAAATGTTTCTTGTGAGAAAAGAGAAAGGGGGAGAGAAGTGACCCTATAATGTAGGGTCAATTCAATGTCCTCCAGTCAATACAATGCTGTAAATACCTTTCGATTAATTTATTTAAAAATCTGCCTTCATCCTCTGAGCCTATCAGTTCTCATTCCACAGTTATTGGTGTTGTGGAATGGATTTTAACCTAACCAGGTCACCAGCACCAAGGTTAATGCTAGTAAGGGTTTCGCCTTTGTCTCTCTGTGTCCCTTAGGGACTCTTTGTCTTTGCGTATTGAAGGTGTCACAAAATGTTCGTATAAAGAAGCCTGGGGGTTCTCTTACCCAAGTTTCTTCAATTTCATTAAGTTTATAAAATGCCTGTCACAGTAAGGCAAAATGTATCCAAAATGATTAAATTTTTGGGGCGAAAAGCCCTCTGGCACAAGTCTTCCAAAAGTCAAAAATTACATGCTCAGGTCTTTCTGTCTGAGGAAAATGGATTTCACCTGCCATGAGCTGCAGTTTGCAGGATATACTTATCCTTTCAATCTTTTCCAGGATCCTTTGATCAGGCTTTGTCTCTGACCAAGGTTGCATGGCAGGTGTGTGTCTGTGTGTGTGTGTTGTTAGCTCGAGCAGCGCACACAGCCAGTGCCGAGTCAATTTAGTCTGTGTTTGTGTTGTGCCAGAGAGACGCCTGGCCACAGACTGTTGCATCAGCCCTTCCTTTTGTTTAGCAGGACAATGCGCTGGATGGACACTGTATACTAGTAACCGCAAGATAGAGAAAGACAGACAGAGAAAAAGAGTGAGACAGAGAATGAGAAAAAGAGAGTGAGAAAAGGAGCAAGAGGCTCTTCATTTCAACAGCATAACATCATCCCTCCTCTTTGTTAAAAATCACAGACTAATCCCATTTTCCCCATGGTCAAGGTCAGCTCTTTAATAAGGCAGATATAAATCACCACTGGGTTTATATTTCCCCTCGGTGCTATCTGAGACTCTGCAGCACTGTTGTGTCATGCATTATCACATGGGAATTGCCAGTGGTGTGGCAAACTATGCTGAGCCGCGGCGTGTCACTGCGCTGTGTGTCATATGACAACCTGCTACCTGGCAATAGATTCCACTGGGGCTGAGCGATAAGAGGGGTGCTGCAGATAAGACGTCTCCTATACTGGATGTGCCAGAAGCCCATGCCATTTACAAGGGAGGAACTGAACATTTTTTAAGCAATGCTGTGACTGCCGTGACTCTGTCTGTTTCACTGATCCACACGACACAAGCTGGAATTTCTTCACAGGACAGAAAAAAACAATATTTGTGGCATGAACCGAAAATGTCATGACCAGCAGACTTTTAGACTTGCTATCACTAGCATCTTTTTTAGTTATGACTGGTGAATAGCACTAACTACTGTACGTGACTAATTATTACTCATGCCACCGACTGCAATGTGCCTGATAATAATGCAGCAAAGTGGAGTTTTCTTCACTCCCACACAGGCTGTCGGTAAATGACAGTGAAGTGACAAGTCTTGACGATTCTGACATGATACATGTAGTCTTTCACTGAGCAAAACCCGTCAGTAACGCTCGTCACCATGACACTTGTCACACCCACGGTCATGCCAAATACCTCCTCATGTTCTATATAGTAAAATAAATGTCAAATTTTGCACATTTTGTACACGGTGAATCAGGGGTGATTCACCTCCAGAATCATCACACATTTCTAGTACGTATGTTTGACAGATAAAACTGTTTCTGGGTTGTCTGTCTATCTGATATCTTTTTAGACAGAGGGACAGTTCGAATATTTTCCAGCTGTGAATGTGTGTTTGTCATGTAAAACACCACTGAGTGTCCTCTCTGCTCTGAATGAGTTTCTGTGTTTACAGGACTGTTCGTTGCTGCAACAACCTCTCAGCAGGAGTGTGTAAAATTAGTATGGTGTGTGTGTGTGTGTGTGTGTGCGCGTGCAGGCCTGTGTGCGCATGCGTATCAGGGTGTTTGTCTGCGTGTGTATATATGCCTGCTTGTGTGTTTCACGTAAGCTTAAACCAGGCAGCTGTGAGAAACTCCACGTAATAGCAATCAGCCAAGACTTCATTAAAATGTAAATTCTAACCAAGCCTCTTGTGAGTCTTTACAGTGCTTCCAAAATAACCAAGCGAGGGCCTTCTGGGGACTTAACGTATGATCTAATCTGTGTGTCTTATTTGAAACCTCCCTCTCTCACTGCAAGCAGAACTGGAGCGCCCCGTCTGATTTGGGGGGAACAGAACACTTAGAACCGATGCCTGGCCGGCTTTCAGACCGTCCCGCTTTCACTGTTTGTTTGCTTTTCAAGAGCAGCACAAAGCTAATTAGACAGCTGGTGTTGAGCCAATTTGTGTCCCTCAGTCTGTTGTTTACCCACTTTTTGCATAATGCAGACGTGATTGTTGACATTGTATGATGCCGCTACATGGTCACAAGTGGCCATTTGGTTTATTTTCTTTGGCCTAGCCTGAGTGGCAGAAAACGGGGCTGTTTTGGTTCTGGGAGGCGTGTGTCAGGGGTGTGTTGATTGTGTCTTTGTGCCCTAAGCTCTCATCAGTTTGCAATTAAGACCAGTATACAATTAACTACCATCCAAAGAGATTACTCTGTCATTCTAGATCAAGTAGCCAGAGGAAACCCGCTGACCAGCCAGCCATTGCACACAGCTCCAATATTTCAAATTAGCCGAGTGTACAATCAGGCAGGAACTCACTCAAACTTTTGGAGCCACTTTTCAGTTTGTTTATTTTTTAGAGAAGGCTGTGTATTATAATAAAACAACAACATTACTCATACTGGCAGCTTTCACTCCAAATGTTTTATTCTCTATTTTTATTTGCTGCCTTGGGGACATCTTATATGCACTCACAATATCAGTTTCCACTTTTATGCAGATGATTCATAGATATATTTTAGTTATGATCCTAATAATAGTTTTAAGGAAATTGGTTTTCTCCAAAACTGTCTCCAGGACATTCATAATTGGATGTTTCAAACCTTCTTGCAGTTGAATGCCAAGAAGACGGAGATCCTCATAATTTGTCCGGATAGCTAGAAATTCCAGATTGTAGACCGACTTGGCCCACTATCCCAAATTACCCAACATCTTGGTTTTGAATCTTGTTGTTTTTCACTCTCAATAAGCATTTTAAATCAGTTGTGCACTTACTTCTTTCAACTCAAGAAAATCTTAAAGATTAAAGTATTCCTTTAGATTTCTGCAAACCTCTGTACTCGGGCTTTAGTAAAAAGTCTCTCACCTGCCTACAGCTTGTCCAAAATGCAGCAGCCAGGGTTTTAACTGGCACTAAAAAAAACAAGTTTTAGAATTGATTTTATGATTCTTTTGATTACTTTTAAAGAACAGATGGGTCTGGCTCCTGGTTACATCTCTGACCTTGTAACCCCATACTGTATGTGCCGATCGGCTCCCTGAGACTCAGATGCTGCTTCTCTGGTTGTTCCAAAGTCCAGGCTGAAGATTGGAATGACCTACCTGAGATTAGGTTAGCAGAGTCAGTCTCTTTTAAAAACATACTTTTTTACACTTGTGATTCTTGTACTATGCTATTTCTTTATTTTACCTATATTTTTAATTCATCTGTTGTTGCCTTTGCTTCTCTTTTATTTCTTACTCTTGTATCGTATTCTATTGTATATGTTTTACTATTGTATTTTCTTTTTTAATCTGTAAAGCACCTTGTAAACTCTGTTTATGAAAGGTGCAATATAAATAAAGTTTATTATTATTATAAATTCATGTAAGACATTTTTTGTGTCGTTGATACATTTTGTTATTGACCATTAGCCTGACAAGTACATTTCACCTGAATTATTTGAATCTGCACTGACTTTAGAATAAATCAGAAGAACCTATTTACCCAAATGGAATTAATCTTGCACATATACTTTGGCAATACATATAAAATACAACAGGCAAGAAAAAATGCTTTCTGCATATATGGTCTGCATATAGTAAACAACATATGAATCCTTGTAACAAGCCTCTGGAATAAATCCCCTAAACATCCTTATATATCATTCAGTAGGCAAATGTTTGGAAGGATGAATAATTTGGTTGACCTTTATTGTCTTAAGGAAGGGAGGCATTCAGTGTAGTTAGTATACAGGGGATACACTGGCTTGGCACTGATCTCCAGACTGCATTGTGTTTGTTTGTTTGTGTGTGTGTGTGTGTGTCTGTGTGCATCAGTGTGTGTTTCTGTGAGTTTTTGTTTAAAATTTACATTGGCTCAACCATGCCTGATAAATTCTGATGCATTTCATATGCAAGCTTTACACACTGTTTACCTTCTATTTCTTACTTTTACTCTACTTGCCATTTACCTTCTATTTATATTATATAATTTATTTTTAAAATTTATATACTGAAGGTTATTTATTCATGATATAAAACTAGTTATCTGACCTTTTCAAATAACCTTTGTAAGCTTTCACAAAACTCATTCCTCACCTCAGTGAGCATCACAACATATCTGTTCTGTATCGATGCAACTCATATCTGTCTGACTTTCATTCTGTACTATTACTTTGTGCTGTTGATATTGTCACTCTCTTTGACATCAAATACTATGCCTTTGTTTCACTCTTCAGAATAATGCGTCTGACTAATGTGGCTGTGAACTGAGAACATGAGAAAGCCCCGATTTCTCTAGCAGCTCATTGATACAAATCAAATGATTGCACATTGCACATTGACGTGCAAGAACAGTCACAGGGAAAATAAGTTGTTCTCTTCACAGGGCATATTTCTCCTTGATGCAGTGTTGCAGACTAAGTTGTAGACTATATTAAATGCATATTCAGTCTTCAAGTGATTTGATATTGCCGAGTGACACTGAGGGAAACTAATATAGGTAATAGTCTTTGAATACTACGTTAGAATATTGTAATTCCATAACCATTCTGTACTTCAGGTAAAAATCTTTGAAGAGGACTTGTGCATTTATGCTTTTTTGTATTTGACATGATCAAGAATGCATCAATTCATACATCCTGCATTAATAAATAATCCCTGCTAGACTACTGTCTGACGGAAGATTTGATTTTTTTATGGGTGTGTGTGTTTGTGTGCCTCCGGTGGCATCAGTGGTACCAGAAGTTAATGCTAAATTAATGTGCTAGCATTTCTATATTCATCTCAGCTATACAGTAAGATATAATCGATGACTTGAATAAATGCCATTTTGTTGCCTTCAAAATGCCCATAGCGATTAAGACTCATGAAAACAAACAAATAACATTATTTAGCCCTAATGTTACAATGTAGAAACAGCTCACTGGGTTAAAAATGCCGTAACAGAGCCGGAATGGAATTAATCCTGATCAGGATCTCATGCAACAATATCACTTTGTTTGTATATTTGTAACTTTCTTTATACCTTGTGGATGATTGTTATGTGATATTGTTTTAAAACTAGGCTATTTATACGTCCGGGAGATTCAACATGTTTCCGTCCTTATTTCTGGTTTTGATAACTAAACTGCTTGCATCAAAATCAAGTCTCTATTAACCCATTTTTTTTTTTTTCCGGTTCTCTGTCACCTCAACTCGACGGCAATTGACTGCTTGCCACACTTTCCCACTGATAGCCCAACTTCCACTCGCGTCTTCCACACAGGTGATGAAACGCTGGTTGTGGCGCCAGATGGTTACCATGGTTACTATGGCATTTGTAAAGGCATTTCTCTGGCTTTGCTTTACACAGAACAAATATCGGGTCAGGTCTGGCTTTTCTACTGATTTTCTGCTAGGTATTGAGGTGGGTCAGAACCGGGTTATTTTAACCTTCCTTTTCCCCGGCTTGACACCTTCACACAGGAATCAGATCCACCAAAAACCCGGTATGAATGCTCTGTGTCAAGACAGCCTATTACTACAAAACATCAGCCTCCCACTCACACATTGAGAGAGGTTGTCCTGCCAGACACCTCGTTGTTAGCGAGTTTAAATTTGTGACTGCCATATCTAAATATGCATATAGAATTTTTTTTTTTTTTTTTTCCCGGTGAATAGCTTAGTTGCAAAAAGACAGAGCAAGCAGATTCTTTGCCTCAAATCGTTTAATGCTGGAGCTTATGAGAAGCACTTTATCCCTTACTTTATGCCTTACTTCATTACTGATATGTGGTTCTATATTTGCTGCAGCATACTATATTGTAAATTTTTTTAATGCAAATCGTTTGCCTTTTACAGGACAAACTCTTTTCTTTTCATAAAGAAGGACTTTGGTGTTCATTGTGATCAATGATGCGCTGTTTCAATGCACTGCCGGACACTTACCATATACAACATGCTGCCTGAATACATAATGTTAGAATGCTGAATGTATGTAGAGTGATATAGATAATCTCATGTATATTGTATGTGATGCATAGTTGTTTATGTCCCTGCATCAGTGTCCTAAACACAAATTCCTGCACATTTATTGCGCTTCGTAAACGTTTCGTGTTTCTCCCTCTAATGGTCCATATTTCCATAAATTCAGATGTGCTTGGAAGGATATATCTTGTCAGCACAAAAGTTGATGTAAGAGTAACAAAACTTTTTTTTTCTTATTTATGAAACAACAGATGTGTAAGATAAAAGACAGAAATATGGAATAAATGGTATTGCCCCGGACCAAAGCGTGCTTGGATAAAAGTTGGCATATCAAGCTATGGAAAGGCTTCAGACAAGGGAGTAATTGGTTTCTTTGGGATATCTGGCAGCAGGGGTTCAATTGGGAGGTTACTAGAGGCCATCAGACAGCTCCCCCGATCAGGACACCAATGACACCTCCTTAGGAGCCGCTCATTTAAACTCTGCCATTCACATCACGCCTGTCATTCAGCCAGTGACCGTAGAGGTAGCTCGGAGAAATTCATATTAACGTCTATAGACACATATGAAAAGTCCTCCCTCCCGACTGTAAATTCCTTTCACTTTCAGTTTTTACATTTTATATATTTGCACGTAGCATGAAACAACAGCAACATGATCAAAAGGAAATGTGAAAAAAAAAAAAAGTTCTGTGCAGCAGGGGGTCACAGGCTGGGAAAGTAAAGGGGAAAAAAGCAATAACCCAAAAGTAATAAAGGATGCACAGCTCTAAAAGTGTGAGTTTGCTGATTTGTTTGTGTGCGTTTCTTGGTGTGTGTGTGTGTGTGGGGTGTGTGTGTGTGGGGGGTGTGTGTGTGTGTGTGCATATTTCCTTTGCCTTTCCTTTCATGCTTCTCATAGTCAGACTCAATGAGATGAAAGCAGTGTTTGGACGGCGAGCTCTTTGTTCAGATGTGCCTCTTTATTCCTTTGTCGGGGAAGTCAGATCACGACCCTGTTCTTCTGTCAGTCATCCCTTCAGCCCTGAGGGGAACAGTCTGTCTTCATCACGCAGGCCTTCCATCCACTGCTGTCCTTTTGTTTTAGTCTATTCATAGATAATGAAATGAGTGCCGTCTTTCACATTTCTCTCGCGCTCTTTAATCCTATTTTTGTCCTCATGGGTTGATTAAGTTGTCATGTGCGGAGCTGTATCTTCTCGCAGCCTGTTCATCCTTGCAGCGTGATAATTATCAGAATGGATGCATCTTTCTCACACACACGCACACACACATGCCCACACTCAGCACCCTGGGGGAGGTTGCAGGTGGGGAGCCCAAGTCTCTTACACCAATGGATGAAATCAATCAACTGTCACGTTCGCAGCGAATGTTCTCTCGTCAAACTGGGGCAAAATTGGGTTTCATGTGTTTAGATAGCATGATCAAAAAATGTGTGCGTGCGTTTGCACGTGTGTGCTCATGTTTGTGTGTATGTGTGTGCGCTTGCATGGGTGCACTTTATGCATGTGCACTTGACTGTGTGTGTGTCCATGTCTGTGTGAGCCATGTACAGTATCTACTCCCAGAGTACTTAGCCAGAGGAGCTGTCTGCTGTTTGAATAAGGGCAGTCAGTCACCGGCACTAAAGAGAACATTCATCAAGCACTTTCACAGCTTACACCTGTTTCTGCTGGCTAAGACAGACAAGCTGGGATGGCTATGGTGCCACATCACTCTCCGCGCTCTCTGAAGTGTTCCTGAGGGGGCTACAGGCGCATATTGTGCCTGATGCTTTTCACATTAGCTCCCCGCAATGCCCATCACCATTTATAGGTAAATAAACCCAACCTGCCATGGCATCGCAGGAACAAGTAAACCAGGACACCCTTGTTATTGAAGCTCTTAAATCACAAATTCACCTGGATCTTGGTGGTAGCGGCGCATTTCGAACAGGGCTACAGCGTTGTCGTCCCTTATGGTTGACTTCTGTTTGAGTTGGCTAGGGGGGGATCTGACCCCACGCATCGCCATGGGGTTGATGCAGTTGCCAGTAGCAGCAGGCAGGGATGCTCTGCCCTGTTAAACCGGGGGGGCTATAGCGCTGCTTAATTTGCTACTAATATGACAGCTGTGTTCTAATCATGATAAAGGGCTGCCTGTGATGCATGGGGACCCAGCAGGCTCACCTTCGTGCTCTAAGCGTTGCTCTCTTTTAGTGCTCTGCGCTGCATCAGACATAATTGCCTAACTCCATTCTGACATGGCCACTCAGTGGAATTGGGCCTTACCAGCTGCAGATATCACACTCCCCTTTGGTGCGGTCTATGTGTGTGTGAGAATGTGTGTGTGTGTTCCCGTCTGTCTGCCAGTCTGTGTTGGTATTGCTTACATCAGTGTGTATTTACGAATATGGAATATGGGTGTTATTAGTGTGATCCATCAGGGGGATATGCGTCACCACTTTGTATTTTCTTTCCCACTGCCTCAGGTTTTGTTATTAAACACTCTTATCTTCAGTCCCACGGTGTCGGCTGTAGTGCAGGAAAAGCTTCTCCACTCCTCTCGCATGCAGTACACATTCACGGCTTTATCGATTTCCTTCAAAATTGTATTTGCAGAAAACAGGAACAACGTGGGCTTTAATATTTCCTACCCTCTGCAACACCTGGTCTGGGGTTGCTAGGTAACACATTGCACGGCAGTGTTTGATGTGTGTGTGCTCTTTGCAAATGGCTTTGATCCTTAGCACACTGACAGACTCTCCACAGAGTTGCCTTCCCCTGGTAGTTTTGGCACCTCATCACACCATGGAGACTAAAATGTATCTGAAAGCTCCCAAGTGGAATGGAATAACTACCTTGTTAGGCAAAGTAGAAAAGGGAAGCTGTCCAGAAAAGTTTAAGCATTAAGCTCTTTTCATTACGAACGCTACAGGACAAAGCAGGTTTCTGCCAACAGTGCTTTCAAGTTATAATCATTCAATCATTTGACGAAAAAGATGTTAATACTCTGAATTCCAATATCAGTTAGGATCACTCGACAAGAATGAAAAAGATATTGCTCAATATAACCTGCATCTACAGGAAACATTATTTTGAAATGTGTAAGTTGAAATGGAATACAAAGGTCACTTATCTTAATGACAGCATCCATTAAATTCAGTTTATAGTGGGACCTTGGAACGGAGACTTCCCAAAAGCATTGTTGCACGAAGATCATCATTACATGAATGCTTCCCAAAACACTCGTTGCATGACATTTTATTCTCCCATAAAGTGGACACTCATTTCGGTCCTAACACAGTAAAGTGCTTTGTTAGGAAATTCTACCTTTTTGTCACAGAGAAATTTGACAGAGAAATCAGTCAAATGTATTGCTGGGAAAACACAGATTATAGACCTTGTTTTGAAGATAAAGGGAACATTTGGTCACATTTTATTTGGATAGTCCAATGTTGATAATCAACTTCCTATGAAATGGCTATAATGTGTCACTAAAAAGTCTACAGAGTTCCAAAAGATATTCATAATTGGGTGAAAAGTAGTCTATATTTAATGTCTGTTAATCTTAGGGTTAATGTTAGATATAGGGTCAGGCTTAGGGTTGGGATTAAGTTTAAAAATGGGGTCAGGTTTAGGGTTACATAGTTTGTGGAGATGCACCAAATAGACAAGTGACAAATTATTGAACATCTACTTTTTGTCAACTGGTAGTTAGTTGAGTATCAACATCCAAATAGAGTGTTACCCAAATTTTCACTGGAAACCACTTTGAAGATTTCCACATGATACTCAAAGTATAATGTTTTTGATGCATGTTTTAAGAAGCAAAATACTATTAATAGAAGTTTACATGTGTAAAACCAGCATTTAAAATAACCCCCATCTCTCCCTGGTACAGTACCTAGTGAGCAAAGTCAAGTCTAGAGGATCCTAGTCAATGTTACAATTTCAAATGTAAAATCATTTTATTTATTTATTATGCACCGAAGTGAGCAAGCTGCAGGGTATCCCTAGCCTGCAACAAGATAACATTTTAAAATACAGCATGCCTGGAAGTTATTCTAAAATAATACAATCGCTCATGTCTGCCCTCCATTTTTTGTGCTCACTTAACTGCAAGAAACGGAAACACACACTTAACCGCAAAGCCAAGCCATGTGAAGGGGATATATGCTGGAGTCAATTAACTGAGGAGGGAATTAATCATACTTGGTTTGCCATGTACACACACATGCACTACACTAAGATTCGGGCCAGGGAGAGAGAGAGAGAGAGAGAGAGGGAGAGAGAGAGAGAGAGAGAGAGAGAGAGAGAGAGAGACAGACAGACAGAGAGAGACAGAGAGATATTGGATGTGCAGTAGCCAGCCATGCACACAGGTGCATTTGAGGTTGGTGTGAGGTTATTACAGGTTTGATTATTGAGTTCCACAGGGCAATTGGCTCAAATGAGGGCTGACAGCTTTGGAGGGCAGCAAACAGCTGGAGAGCTCATCTCTGCCAGCAGCCATATTAAGACCATTTCACTCCCAGGTGGATCAGCTGCTATGATCTGTGATTAAGGCATAACTAATGGAAAGTTGATGAAAGTAATCAGGAGCCACTGCATCTGCAGACACTTTCAAGATGCTGAAACTGTATCTTCATATAGCTTTAGAGAAAGATAAACATGAATCACGTACGGAGAGAATGTAAATATTTGCACCTTATTTAAGCGGGAAAAAACATAACAAAATCCACACAGGCTATTCACAGGTCTTAGTCAGATTAATCGGTAATTGTGAACTTGAAGAACTCCATAAACTACAAAGCAATCATAAAAATAACACTTGGATTCTGATTGGGGTTGGATTTGGTTGAAATCCAAGTTCATCAATTTGCGAATATGCTGCACTTAAAGGATGTCAGAACCTGGTGGTAATGAATTGACATAATCTCTTCTTACTGCAGTATGTGGAAGCAACCACTCACCCTGGCAAAAAAGAAAATTTGGCACTATGTACTGCAGAATCGTACCAAAGTGGGTGTTAGGACCCCAGAGGAACTACTTGTAATTGCATTCTGTAATGGTTATTTCTCACTCCTTACCCTTTTCTGTTGCAATATGGGAGATAATAGCGCCCTGCACAGTAAGGAAATGATAAAGTGTTTAAATAATTCTGTTTACCAGGTTCAATAGAATTATCCAATTTCACCTGAAACTACCTCATGTACTCTCCTTGGGCTTTGATGTAACAGAGTGTACAGAGGCAACGGATCTAAAGGTGAATAGAAACATCCGATCATTTGTTGGGTGGAGAAGCAAGGACGCCTGCTGATTGTACCAGTAGGTTTAATTTATCATTCAATTCTTTTGAAATGTCCCTCTTCACCCCATCACCTGTTGTGTTGGCAGTAAACAGGAATGAATGATGAATTACAGAATTCAATTAGGTGACAGCAGCTGTCACCATGGCTAGTTAAACCATTTGCAGCAGTAATCCTGTGAAAGACCTGGATGAGTCTCGAGGCTTTTTGATTCCTGGTGGTCTAGCAATGTCTTGATGACAAACACTACATCATTGTGGAGGATAGAAAGCCGAATTGCATCTCAAGGCCGTTTCCATGTAATATTCATTGTCATCTGAGAACACAGCGGCCTGAAGTTTTAGATCAAAAGCATTTCTATTCAGCAACAAGGGAAAGCACTTGAGCGTGGGGGAGGAATTCACTGAACGCCTCTGTCTGTCTTTGATATTTCGTTTTCTATCGGACCTTTGCCATTAAAAGAGTACCATCCACAGACTGTGAAGCATATACTGAGGAATTATATGTTTTGGGAATTACTGTATCTGGTGGCAAGTAAGACTGATATGATTCACCCATCAAAGTGAGGCAATAACACATATAGTGCATAGTATCACTTAAAGAAGGATGTCTTGCCTTCTGTACTGCTCAGTGTAAAATGTACAGAATGTGTACATAAAGCAGAGGCGTCTATGTTCTCTCCTGGCATGGCGTTCTTTGATGTTTCTCCCTGCTGTTAACATTCCTAATGCTGTTATCCATTCAACTCAGCTCAACATAGTATAGCTGTGTTGCGGCAAAATCCTCCCATAAACAATTCATGTGTTATTATTGTGATCCTAGACAAGTGATCAGCGTTTATGAACATGAGCAACTTAATCCCAAAGATAGCGACTACAAACACAAGGTGCTAATCTGTAATTCACTAACAGTGAACTGGAGATAGAGATATCTAAAATTATATGCGGAACGTGTGACTTTGGTTTTAGGATGGATTTTTCCTTTTACAAATTGACACTCATGCCTGTATCACACATACAAGACATTCCACAGGAGTTGTAAAATCCTATCTTTGTTCTAACTGAGCTCCTTGAATCTTAAAATCATTGCATACATACCACCATCCATAGTAATGCTAGATAACATATAAGATGTGAAGCGCTTTGCTTTTAAAGCTTGGCATTCCTCGATAGGAGCTGAGATTATAGAATCAGTGGTCTAATGTGAAACCCCAATGACGAGATAAAGCATATTCTTTTCTTCACCAACAGGATATGTCTTCCACAGTTTCATTTCTTCCTCACACACACATGTGCACACACTGAAGTGATATATTGAAGTCCAACCAGTTCATTAAATATCCATTCGTAATTTCCTGAGAGTGTGGAGATAGCCGGCCTATTACACATTTAGTTGACTCCACCGCTGCACAGCACAGAAATCAATGTGGAGGGAGATACACAGTGCAGCAGCCTATGGAAGGATTCCCTTACCACACTTAGCCATGTTTTATTAAATTCTTCTCACAATTGATCAGGAGCTCTTTTGATGAGCACTGAAAGAACGTTTTTTTTAACAACTCCAAAAGACATCTGAAACCACTTGCACCAAAGACGAATAGGTTTTGAAGTGTCATTGTACAAAGAGATAACTGAGGAGAGTACCAGCTCAAAGCCTAGTCATAAGATCGAAAGTCTGATAAAACTATGTGGGGGGTCCATCACTCTGGACAGTATACACCCTTTTATACGACTATAAACATTTCTACTTAAGTAGTTGTGTAATTCATATTAATATATTTATTAGTCACTCTTGAAGAAGCAATAATGCTGCTTGTGTGGCGGGCTTCAGGAAATACTATAGAATCATGAGATGCACTTATAGATAAAATGGCTCTCTATCTCCCGGGAGCAAACAGACTGATAATAGAGTAAATGACAGCATCTACACAAACCTATGTTTAAGCTTAGCAAACACACTGAACTACATGCTCTACTCAGCAATATGTTTGTAGCAGAGAATACCCCTTTACAAATTTTTTTTTTCGTCTTTTGTGCATCCCATGATTTGCATTTCAAAGGAAATATTTATTTTGAGATCCAACAGTAAACAGATTCTACAGCAGCAAACAGACAAATATTTATCTTTTCTGAGCGCCGGCATAGCAGAAGTCACGTATCACAAATTAAAACCTTCAGCTATATATGGCCTAGCTGTAAAATTACTTAAATTAAGAGCTCTTCAACACTGGCTCTCTTGAGATGAGAGAACATATGATAAAGCAGCAAATTACAGGGGAGGTGTGCGCTACATGTGCTAAAATATAATTAGCTGATTGTGAACTAATGGAAAAAAATAATAGAATCATTATTATGTTTTAGCTTGAGGAAAGGACAGTCATTTCTTTTCAGGTCCCAAGCCCGCCAAGGTCTAAAGTACTGATGACACTCTAAAGTGTTAGATTGATAGGATACTTGGCTCCCGAGTGAAACACACCATTTATAACAGCCTGAGTACAGCAAGGCCCTGAGAGCACAAATTCACCTAATAATCCTTGAAACCTGGGACAAACTGACTACTGTGCTTTGGCACTATCAAATAAATGGCATGGAATGGTTCAGAAAGTAAGTATCTTGTGGTTTCATTTCTTTAATTGGTGTTACTTTTACAACATTGTTTTTTTACAGGGTGTAGGATATACTGAGGATAGACTAAGGATTTACTATGTTTTTTTTTCTTTTGCGAGCAACTATGAGAATACCAAAGATGAGGCATTAGATTATTTACCGTATACAACAGCAGTTCCCTGAAGGAGAGGGCAAGGTGCAACTTAAATCATCTGGGATTTTATTTTGCCTTCGCAGACGCTTCAGTCTCTAAAATGACATCCATAGCACTGATAAGCACGTGTACTGTGTGCCAGGGGAAGGCCATATCCTTTTGCAGAGCCTACTTACAGCATTTGATGTAACATGCTTATTCCCTTAGTTCAATTCTGCACTTCACAAAGCCCTCAGGGATACTGGAGAGGCCAACTATTGTTGCACCTCGCTTCATCCTTTCTGGGAACTGGGGTTATGCAGATAAGCTAACGTTCCCTTTTAGTCGGATGATCTGGTGTAACGCGAATTGTATAGAGGATAGAAAGTCATGCCCTGACAGGTCCCAACAGTTTAGCTAACAGAAAAGTGGCTACACACCCCACGCACAGGACCAAATGTGCGACACTGGGGGCCTTCACTTTCAGATGGTAGAATGTTATGAATGTGTTTGGTGAAACACAGTTATCATCACTGACATCTTTCACTGAAATTCCTTTATATAATTTCAAGATGCCCTCTAGCAGTGTAGGCTCTGGTAATAGTATGCACCATCCAATGGGACAAACACGGTTTCGACAGTGCTTGCCCTGAGCTGCGTTCGCAAAGCAAACAAACAGCTGATTGCATGAGTGGAAAGCCTGGGTATGTGCCTTGTAGATGTGTAACGTATGCACAGGGCATTCAGCCTCCTCTCCTCCTTAAAGGCAAAGGAAGAGGAAAGGAAAATGCATCTAAGCAAAAAGCCGAAGCTTTGGAAGACAGGCTAGGAGTCTTATGAATGCACACAAAATTAGAGTGTAAAAGAAGTTTTACCCCACCTGGAGTGAAGGTGTGAGCTGACATGTCAAATTCACATATTCTCTTCAAGAGCAGGGCTCTTTGGATAGCATAACCAGGCCTGTTGAATCCAGTGGCTCAAAAAGGGCCTCATAAAGTGTATCTATTACTTTGGACAAATCCCATGAGAGCATGATAACGCTGCACTTCAACCAACGGTGTCAACCAACGTGTGGCTTTCATTAATGCGCCTTGGGTGACTTCCCATCAATACCCATGAAGTAAACAGGAACCGCTGCCAAATTAACTGTGATGGTAGATAAGGAAAGGCTCATAACCCTTAATTTTTACAGATAAATCATTTCCTAATAACGAGCTGCTAAGAAGATGGAAATTTCTTGACAAATTTCCCAGAAAAGATCACAAAATGTTCTATGGAATGTATTGAGGAAGAGGTTAGAGCTAGTCAGGCATGACTTAATTAGGAGTTAGTAATTAAAAAGTAAAGATAAGTTACCGTATCAGTAGTATATTATGAAATGCAAAGTTATTCAGATTACAAATATTGCAACAGTAGACCACAACACATGAGATCATTTCTGCCTTGTTTGGGACTGATAAACCTTTCCGATAAATGGCTTCTTATGAATGTCTTGCCAGTTTTCAAATCATTACTGCATAATGTGATACTAATTTCTATTAAATATATGTTTTGATTTTCCATGGATTAGACCTGCAAAATTAATTAATTTCCAAATATATTTGTATATTCTATACAATATTAAATTCATATACTATATAGTATATTCTCTTATGATATAATTTCATGTATTTTAATAATTTATTGCCAGACAATTATCAAATAGTAACTATGTCTGTCAATAATTTCTCATGTTGTGCTGTCCCCACCATGCCCTTGCCCCAAAGACGTCATACCAGGTGTGAATGTGGTCATGTAGTCCAGTTCTGTCAACATCTATCCTGGTAGGCCTGTGGCTGCGCTCAGGGCTGCAAGCAATGAGCATGGTAGGTCTTCTCCAGCTGTGATGGTAAGAGGTGATGGTAAGAGTGCCAATGTGTCCAACTCCAAAACTGGGCCAACAGAGGCAGCAGCATCCTGGGAGAGCTACAGCCAGCCTCAGCTCATCAGTAAAGTCATTGAACTCTTGCAGAGTTCTGAATAGCCTTTTCGTGAGGGGGCAGGAAGTGCGCACCCACTAGCCATGCTTTCTGCTGCTTTGGGAGGAGCAGGAGGTCAAGCTACCGGCAATTCACAACTTTACAGCACAATGAGAAGATGGAGGCCGAGCTGGCAGCAGCTTCTGACCAGGAATCCGAGGCTTCAGTGACTTGCGTAGGTTAAAGCTCATCGTCAAAAGGATCAGAACCTGATGCAAGCAAGCCAATGTTGTCAGCTGAATTGGGATGGGACTCATCTGTCACAGTGACAGCAGGCTGAGGGCTATGCGGAGGAGTGTGCAGAGGGTACTGTGGTCCAAAGAGGTGAGTCTAACTTGTCCATCATTTTACCACAAGAGGGGCTAGCTCTTTGTGCATCACCATGCACATGCCTCTCATCCAGAGAGAGCCAGCTGCGGCCTTCAGTGCTTTAGTGAAATCAAAGCACTGCTGTAGCTATTTCTTTCCCATGTGGATGCAGTGGCAGTACGAGGAGGGGTTATCCACACCTTGTTGGACATTCGCCAAGCTGACACAGACTGAGCAGACGGAGAGTGTGTCCACTGAGGAGAGATTGAAGCAACAACCTTAACACACGCTGGCTAAACTTACTAGTGCTGCTTGTTTTACTCATACAAAATGACATGCTATCTTGTAGCTAACAACTAAGCACAGTGGAGCACTGTAAAGCAACAAAATAAGGCTCCAACAGAAACCAAATTCACTTTGTAACAATATCCCTGCAATAGAGACATGACAATGGAAAGAGTTGCATAAAGTGTTAGAAAATTTTGATCAGTCAAGGTGCTGCAGGTTTCCTAAGTGAGCTGAAGTAGTCATTCATATTCGTGTTTGTCATTTAAGTAGGCAGGGAAGGGAATTTCATTCCCCTGAGGAACAAGCAGTCTAACTCTAACCCTGATTGTAGAGTCTTTGGTAAAAGTAAAAAAGTTCCCCATATAATTTTAATTTTACCAGTTAATTGACTGAAAGAGAATTCTATCATTGTTTATCTGGTGCATACAGGACATGCACATGTATGATGCTTGTATGTGAGGTTAGGAAGCATTATAGATGACCTGGATTGTGAGCATATAAAGTTTTGCCTGAAAACATAGGTTCTGCTTCATTTGAGCGGTTTGGCCTTTGGTAGTTGTCAACTGAGCTTCTAATAAGCTTAATAGACATTTACGACAACCTTCTCCTTTTATATACTCCGCAGGCTGTGTATTGGAGTGAGAGACACAGATTTTGACAGATGGAGGAGAAAAAAATCTGAAGAACTTCCCTTGGGGACATCTTAAGGGGATTCATTTCATTCTTTGACTGCATTTCTAAATAGAGAGAAATGCAATGAGCTGACACATCAAGCGTTATTATGGCAAGTTAAAAGTACAGTTATGCTCTTTATGTCTACCTCTTCGATTTGAAATATTGTTAAAACCCTTCCAGTGAACTCATTCATGGCACATTTTAATGTGAATCTTCTTCAGCAAATTAACACTGTCTTGCTTTCCTAAATCTCACGTTTCACTATAATGAACTCAGAGTTCATTAAGCTGCCATTATTGCAGATCTACAAAAGCTTTCTACTTAAGAGACGTATTTCCTTCTGAAGATGCCTTTGTTTATCAGCCTGGTAACCTTGAATTATAACAGGGAGCAAGGAGTTGCATTTTAGGGCCTCTATATAGGATATCAATCAGCCAAACTCAACTAATAATTCCTGCGGCATTTATCTCCTTGTCAGAAAGGTGAGGAGAGGGAAATGATGAAGGGAGACAACCTCTACTGCTGTTCACATTACAGCATGGATTTTCACAGCCCTCAGGCTAAGGCAGAATGTCATGGGGTAAATTTGAAAGGAGTGGAGAGTGAAGGGAATCAAGGCAGGGTCTTGAGATGCTATGCCAAACAGTGAGTAGAGTTGAGACCTTTTGAAAAGTCGAACAGTTAACTTCTGACTGATTCACTCCATCTCCATCGGCATTGTTTATTTATGTGGCAGATGGGTTGCATAAATTTCATTGTGGACCTCACCATTATAAACCTAACTCAATTAGCCAGCCGGGGTGTTAGTAGACACTTAGCCGGATCCATCGCAGCAAATCACAATGGGCAGATGGGTGATATTTTTCATTTTTGGTGGCTAAGGCTCAAACCCATTATTTTTCCTTGTTTGTGTGAGTGCCTGACTCATTGAATAATCAGTTTGATTAATAAAACCAGTCTCGCTAGGCATAATGTTTTTGGCAAGCATTGTGGTATAGAACCTGGTGTCTCAACAGAGAGAGCGAGTCTCTCTATGTATTCATGTGCTGGGAGATAGGGTGGTAAGTTGTTAGTGTGCCTTATCCTCTGTAATAGTAACAGATGATGTGACAAATTTATCATGAATGCACTGAGCTTTAATTCAAGGTAACTTGGCTCACCACATCATGTTCCCTCTCCCTGTCGCCTTTCGTCTTCCACCTCTCCCCTTTCATCACTCTTTCTTTTACTCTCTTTCTACCTCCCTGCTTCCTCATTTCCCTTCCATTGTCCACTTACCTGTCTCCTTTTTAATCGATCTCTCTTTTATTCTCCATCATCTCTTTCTCATTTTAAATATTTCTCACGTCCCCTCTTCATCTACATACCAGCCTCCTCTCCCCGCCTCCTCCTCATCCATCGCTCACTTCATATCTCTCTCTTTCTCTCCCCACCAGTGAGCCCACCCTGGCAGCCTTGGCCCTCTTAAATGCATCATTTCTTCCAAGAGATATCCTTCTGCACTGACCTCTGTGCTAGCTGGCTGCCTGCCATCTCCACTCAATGGACTCATCAATCCATCTTGGTTCTTGGATGGCCTTGATTTTATTGTCTCACACAGCCCTCTGTCATCCTGTTCATCTCTCATCCTTAATGTCATCCTTTCAGATTTTAACATGTCTGCATTTTCTGAGCACACAGCGTTTGATTACATTGAGCTGGAATGGCAGAGTCCAGGTGGGCTATTGTTGTCAAGTCCTTGCAGGGGCAATGGATGCATGGGAATGGATGTGCCATTTTTGCAGAGTTAATCATTGGGGTGTCCAGTTATGAAGCAGCAGCTCTGAAACTTGTTTTTTTTTCCTTTATTCATTAATGTTGACGATTGATTGGACATTTTTAATGCATAGACATTTATACATTAGACAATTTATAAATCATGTTAACCTGCCAAACTCACAGGCATTGTAGAAATGAAATAACACTGTTAGTGCATTCAATTCATCTCTTCAATAATAAGCTGTATGATGAAAATTCTTTGAGCCCTGAACCTCTGGCTGAGGAGAAATATGATTCAACAAAAATGAGCGTGAGTCATTGGCTGATAAAGTACGCTACAGTGTGTCCAATGTTCAAGCATTACAAACAAAAAAGCAAGACTCACTCAAGATCAACACCCAAGAGCTATATGCATAACCATTTTCCATCTAACTCCATTCTGATAGCTTGGTCAAATTTCCTCCTTCCTCTCCTCTCTGGGTGAGTGGGGTCATGCGGAGTATGAATAAATGCATGACCATTTAAGCCTCATTCCTTATTTGCAGAGAAATGCCTTTTACGAGGCAATTGCAGATCAATAAATAGTCTGCTGTGCTGCCAAAGACTTTATTACAGGACAAATACAAGTTCTAGGCACGTCTGGGAGTTTCCTGTTATATATGGACATGCTAAATGTCAGTCATGCTTCCCCAGCTCTCCAAGGCCATTATGAGCATTTGCTCGGCACTATTTATAGAGTGCCTCAGCATGTTTAGTCATGAAACACCTGACCCTTCAAATCAGAGCCCACTGAGCTGAGCATTGGAAACTTGCTTATATCATAATTTCTGACCTCAGCAGCGGCACGAGGTTAGTAATTGAAGACCACTCATTCCAAGGACTCGGCACCCAGCACCCGTTCATCCGCCCAGATTAAACTAAGCACCCAATATTCCTTTCTCTTTCCACTCCCTGTATCTTACTTCCTCAAACACCCACATTATACACCTGCATTAATGCGCCTGAGCAGATAAAATGTAGGTACCCTGCTCCTCCCACTCATGCAAATATTCTTCCCTGGCATAGAATAATAAAATATAAAAAGGCAAACGTGTCACAGTAACCTTCACCTTTATGTCTCATCGGCCTTTCATCACATTCTTCTCTTCTCCTGTTCTCTTTCCTTCTTCAAATACGCCTATTTCCCTGAAGGTCCTGGCAGCGCTCCTCCACAGTAAGTTGAGACTGCAGCACACAGAGGCTTGTGTTTGTGTTTCTGCACCCCACTGAAGCCCGGGCTTCAGACCCCACTATCCACACATTCAATTTTTCCAGCGACCCCACTGTGCTGAGCCAACTCCGCACACAAGGAACAGAGAGGGAGCGTACTTTTTTTTTGCATGCACACTCAAAAGAGAAGCTTCCTTTTGCTTTTAGCTCGTTTCAAATGCTGTTCAGTCATGAAGTTATTTAAAATGTGCTCTTGGCATTTTAACACTCACATGCAAATCGGAATTTGACTACACATTTGGTGAACACGAGTGCCGATGATAAAACTTGCATATTGTCAGTGTTTTTGAGGGCTGCATGAAAATGCTATGAAAAGCTAAGTTGCCTACAATGAAATGACTATTTGCTGCAGATGCACTGCAATGGTTTTGTAATCACCCTGTCCCTGTTTTTATTCAGCCCACAAAGGCAAAATGACATTTAATTGCGATTGCAAATGTACATCTGTGTGACTGTGAATATAAATTAGATTCCTAGGCCTCTCGTTCTCATGGTAACACAAGCAGGATGTGATGCGATGATTGACCTTGGGGGTGTGGAGTTTCCTTTTTCACATGCATCCAGTAGCTAGGTAATTCCTTGGATGTCTGCAGTACAGAGACTTTGCTATTTAGGATGGCAAATTGTCAAATGTTGAACCTCATTTTTGTTTACCTCATTTTCTCTGATTGGATGTACATTTCAGGAGGTCTCCATAGTTTACGTAATGAGAAAACAATTCCATCAAAAAAAAAGAAATGACATCCATTTTCAAGGCTGTTACCTCTTTAAGAAATGACTGCAACCGTTCAGGTGATCATTGTGTAATGTTTCAATTTACAGAGGCAATGCATTATAATGATCCATGGATCAGTGTGCGGTGCTGTGGCGGTGTGTCTGCAGGCCTTCGGGGGGCACTCTAGCACTTTCCCCATCCTCCGTCTCTCTCTTCCTCAATCCCTACTTTTTCTCAGCTCTCCCTCCCCATTTTCTCTCTCCCTTTTGTTCTGTGACTCTATCACTCTTCACTCTCTTTCTCCCTCTTTCTCGTACTAATGCGCTCTCTCATCACTGCTTCTTTCTCTTTGCTCCATCTCCATCTCTCCCTCTCTTTCTCTCTCTCTCTCTCTCACACACACACACCCTCTCTCTCTCTCTCAAGTTCTTCCTTCCTCTCCCTCTTGACTATTTCACTTTTGGTGGGCACCCATTTTCGCTCCTTCACTTTCTCTCTCCCTCTTTCTTCTCCCTCCCTCGCGTTCATCTCTCTTGTCTGTCTGCCAGTTTTTGTTCTAAGTTTCTACAAAATTGTATTCCTTCTTCCCTCTCCCCTCGCATCCGTACGCAATGAAATGTATAGACATTAAAAGACAAGGCATAAGTGGCTTGACCTTTTTCTGTTGCTCCTATTTCTCATTCACTGCATTTCCATAATGCAGCGGGGTATAATTAGTATGGCTATCCATACAAGCACATTATCAGGTTGCTTTGAGATAGAAAAAATAATAATGGGAGTCTGATGACACAGGACATTATTTTTTTTCCCTGTGATTTCCAAGCGAGCAATTGTGAGTTTGATGTCAGCTCATCAGTCATTCTACAGCTTCAGTATTCAGTCAGTATGTTGTTTCATCCTTGGGTAGCTTAGAGCAGATAACTGATCGTCAAATTAAAGGAATGTGTTTATGTTCAGTTGTCAGAAATGTGACATATATGTTTGGAGAAATAATAACATCTTAACGAAAAGCTGTGTGAACTGATTACAGAGGAGAGCAGTCTTTTCCTGGATGAATCCGCCTTTCTCTCTGTTCGAAAGGACAGAAAAGGACAGAAATACCTTTTTGTTGTTATTTTAAATCTTTTGCAGATTCACAAACAATAGCCTAGCTAGTTAATCTTGTGGGAGCTCTGGGCTTAAAAGTGTCTCCTCAAGTAGACAGATATTTATCTAAAAAATGTCACCATGCCAAGTGTATTCATTCATGCCAGGAGTTGTAATCGAGTTGACAACATCTCCACTCCAGGGATTAAGTGAAAGAACAGCAAAAATGCTGGAATAGATTGAGCAAATCATATTCAATCACCCTGCCAGTGGATAAATAGAGCCACTTAAAAGTTTGATGTGACTTTCCTTTTGTGCAAACGTACCGTCAGCTATACCTACCACATATAATTTATTTCATTAAAACATTATTGATTTCTCCTTTGTCACAAATTATAATAAAAAGCAGGCCATGTCAAAAGATGGTAATTAATGATTAGCCCCTATATGTATTACTTTGTCAGGAAATGACTGATGGCTGCTTGATGGCTGACGGCCGTGACCTTGACTGGGGAAATGATCGCCGAGGGGCCAGGCCAAGGAGATAGGTTGCATGAAGCAGCCATTTCTTAATGACTGAATTATATCATATCTATTTCATAGTTTATGGCTTCATGCCTCAAGAACACAATAATAATTCATTTCAAACCACTCTCAAACTTTAATCCCACCAAGTCCACTGACAACTCCACAAATACATTCATTTATTATACATTTGTATATTAATTTCTATGTTGCTCTGAAATAATCATTGAAAGAAACTGTTGACAGGTAGATTTGTTCTCAGGAGTGGATGATAATTTAATCCAAATATCTCGCCCGGTTTCACCACTCTGGAGACAGTTCTGTAATATCAGCAGTTTGAGGGCTAGACATAAGGATAATTTATAATGTATACAATTGTTCAAGTAATTAAGAACAAGACAGGAGAAGTAATTTGGAGACTTTACTCCTCCGCTAATTTAGACAAACTCACGATGGGCTTGTCATTTAATTAATGAGATACTTATTCAAATCTTAAACTAATGATTTAACACTCAGAGATCTATCAATCAGCAAACAATTTCCAGTTTCACAGGAAAACCCAGGGATAAGGGAAGGAATATTCATCATGATATATAAAAGATCATTAACCATGTGCAATGCTCAATTTGCAGCGAAACAAAAACCCAGAAAATTGAGAGAGAGGCAATCCTGCACGGTGGCTGAGGTGGAAGAGTCCCAGAACTCGCATCAACTGGTGAAAACAATAGAGCATCAGAGGTGGATAATGTCCACCATGCAGAGAGGGATAATTTTGTCAAAGCATGGGTCGGCTGCCAATACACAGGCCTATGCCCACATGGTGTCGGGCTTAGACAAAAGCATTTTGATATTATTTTCAAGGTATCACTGTGCTTAATTCTGGGCAGAGAGGAGGGGGTGTCAGCCAAATTACAGGATCACAAGCGCATTTGAAACAGCCTACAGCTCAAGATGCTGGATGAGAGAGTTTTCTTACTATACCTAGTTTCATATTCTGTTTGATTTTCTACAACTTTTAATCATGAGAAATAACTTGACAGACTGTTAGCTTCAAATGCTGTGTGAACTTCACATCACCCATTGTGCACAAGACACTTTCTCCAGATAGAGGTAAATAGATGTTTAGCCTTGATGTTGGTAAATTCAATCAAGTCCAAGCCTGCTGCAAAACTGTTACATAAGAACAGTCTATAACACACACTACACTACACTAAATACAGGTAGGCAATGTGAACAATGTGGAATATGAGGGAGACAGACACTGAAATGTCAAATGTATCAACACAGTTTTATTATATTCTAGTTGGTAACATAGTTATTTCCTTTGCTTCTTGAGGTGCTATAGCCTTGCAAGGTGTTGAAACATAACTGAGTAGTGCAGAACTTATTGTGGCGTAACCATACATTTAGTCTTTGCTTTACTCAGACACACACATACAGTGCATGCACCTGCAAGTACATCTTATATGAATACATCTCACACACACACACACACACACACACACACACAGAGGAAATGGGTGAAAGGTGGTAGGTACTCTCCAGCAGACAAGTATAATCTGTCCTATAAATCTGTAGCAGACATCCTCTGCTCCTAGCTGCTGCTCCAGAGTCCAGGCTTATGAGTAGGAGGCCCTTGTACAACAAAATGCCACAGACCAAACATTACATTTACCAAAATGCAGCTTTCCTCGTCTGTAGCATTTGGTGTAATTATATGTGATTAAAGTGAAATTACAGGGGCGACTGCGGTCAACAGAACCCCCCATTACATGAATGTCATTCCTGGGAATATGAATACATGGGGACCCCCAGGCCTGTGAGGCAATTTGTTAAACAAAGCTCTTGGGGCTTTTTGGAGCATTTTTATTCTAAATTAAACCAAATACAGAGCGATGGAACGGATTACAAGAAATAGTGACAATTTTGTTTCAATGACTTTGATAGCTTGTATAATTTTTTAAAGTTAAAGTTTTTAAAGTTAAGGTAAAACTTTAACTATACATTTTGATTTTACATTCACTGGATCTTTCCCTTCCTCCGCTGAGATCATTAAAGCACCAAAGAGGAATAATTTACAGATTTACGAGTAGCAGCTCCTCCTAGGCCATCCATGTGAATTATGTTCCTGTAAAAATTGTAATAGGACAACCTTTCACCAATTTCCTTCTTGTTCAACATTCCCAGTTTCATCTATTGGTATTGGGATTTTTTTCTCATATGCTCAGTTAAAATTAAATCAATTATCTGCGATTAAAACAATCCAGCAGCCCCAGGTCCCTAAAGCAGGAGGTGATTTAGAATTATCTGTCAGCCATGTTTGAGATGAGATGGCAGAACGCCATCCTTTGCCTGTGGTGATGAATCTTATATCTTGGTGGAATACCAATGGATAAGAACAGAGGAGGCAACGGCTCTCATCTCTAGACATAGACTAGGGATATTTCTATTGCACTGCAGCACACGCCTTTGAATTGTCTGTGCCGCAGTCCTAAAGCCATGCAGGGAAGATCCAAAGATTCGAGTTCATCATACTTATTCTGTGTTTTCTCTACCCCTGAGTTTTCTCTATCCTCAGCGTGGAATGAACCTTTCTGAGGTCACCCCACTTTTGTCACAAGGCTATTCCCTCTTCTCCCATAAAAGGTTGACCAGGCTCTCCCAGTCCTCCGCCTCGCGACGAGATTTTCAGCAACTACATGTTGTCTTTTGTAGCTTCTGCACAGAGACAAAAAAGCCTTCTGGGTAACATTGTTTGAATGTGCCCAACTCAAACAGACTCCCAGAACCAACAGAACTGTTCGCACAAATCTCACAGTCAGACCTCATTATTGTGTAGCGCTGAGCCACTCCAAATAGTCTACATTCTCTGCAGACCCCCGTAGCATCGTGAATCAATGAGCCAAAAGTATATGAAAATTGTGACAACTTCTTACCACAAGACACTACTTTTTGGTTTAATGTCAACAAATGTTCTGATGTGAATTGGTTGTGGAGCTCACAGCAACTTTTATCTGTTTTGACAAAGTTAGTCATTTAGCTTTTTCTCTCTGTAAACTCGCAAAGCAAAACAAGCACTTCATAATTTGACATACAACTGATAATACTGCAGTGATGCTGGCATGCAAATACTATCCGATGCTAATCATTCAGAACGCTTAGTAAGTGCTAAACAAATCTAAGTCCCCAGAAATATCTAGTCATGTTTGTTTTGTCATCTACAAAACAAAACAAAACCGTGGTTATCCGTGATTTAACGATTAAATCAGAATCCTTTGGAGCCAAGGCATTTTAAACAGTGAGGAGAAGTGGAAGGGAGTTAGGGCTTCTTCAAAGTCTAATTGAAAGAAATGCATTTCAGCAGGGCTCTTAACTGTCCTGCCTTTTTGTTGAAAGTCTGGGCTCTGGAGCCAGCAGGTAGGCTATACACTTCTCATGGTTAGCTCATTAGCTAAGCTGCATCTGCCAGATAGAGCCAAGAGTCTGAAAATGTGCCAGAAACCAAAAGGCAGGGCCAGCCAAGGTGACTTTACTGGCAACTGGTTGTACAGTATGTGCGTTCTAATCATGATAGTTGGCTTAGATATGGATACTGTGTATCTGCTTCACACCTAGTTGTAATAGCTTTGGGCTATATTGGCAGGCTCTGTTGGGTGGCTAAGCCTAAGATTTACTCTAGATGTAGAGGATATGTTCTCTGTATATGGGCACTTTCCAAACTCCACAGTGATTTCTTATAACCCACCAGCCAAGCTTCCAGGCTCAGATATCATTTGTAAATGTACAGGGTCTATATAATGGTCACGTCTCAGAGTGAAAATATGGAGGCTTTTTGACCATCCTTGTGACCTGTGGGTCAGCCCTTCTGGAGTTTTCTCAACATTGTGAAGCTTGTTTCTCTATATACACTAACTATTCCTCTCCTCTCACAGAGGTAGGAAGAATGTTTTGTTGAGACAAGACTTTCTCACTGATGACAAAACTCATTCTGCAGATATTGTGTCCACTGTAAAGTTATGTAAACAGAAAATAGCGCTGGCAAAAGGGTTTCTCAATTAAGTGGAAAAACAGGATGAATGACTGTTTATTGGATATGTCTCTCCTATCTTGTTTTCCCTCTGCACAAAGAGATTTGTTACACGGAATCTAATTTATTTCAAATGTGAACCCTGCAATTAATAAACGGCAGCAGAACAATCAGAATCCACACTACTGGCTGCCTTTTTTTAATGGTTGGCTATAATGAATATCCAATGTCAACAGCTTAATTTGCTTTGACCCACAAAGTGCTAACCATACAAATGGCAGATTAGCTTTGCACACAAATAAAATAGTATACACAATATGTTTTATTCAATCGTTGTGAAAAAGAAATTCCATAAGTGACAACATAAACTGTCAGACAAGAAAGTTAAGCGGAGAGTGTTGTGGTTTGATTTTAACAAGATATGGTAATTTTCCCGGCAGCTGGAAGTCTTGTAATATACTCACTGTCTTAATTAAGTTAATTTATCATGCAATTTGACAAAATATGGTGAGTTTTCTGTCTGTGGATTTTGATGTGTGTTGTCGATCTGACATATTATGTTGAAGTCTCATTATTTGAACAGACAGAGTACGCTTGACATTCTTCAGACAAATTTCCATCCATAAAATTTTCAGACAGGGACTGTCTGACCCGTGGCCAGTCCTGGACAATAACAAGGTCTCCTGCGCTGCTGAAACTGAGCAGCCATGGACAGCCTTTGTGCTGTATCTCATTATTAAATTGGCTCTTCTTCCTCCTCTCTCCCATAAGGCAACATGCAGAGAATTTCAGAGCTTTCTGCATGATCCCCGAATGTCACTGGACACGAGCTCGCCAGTAATGCTGCAAGTTAAGGGGTTCCTCTCATTTTCTATCTTAATAATGCATACAGTGAGTAGTAGTGGCCAAGGAGTAAGCAGTTAGTATTGTAGTATTGCGTTTCAAGACAAAGCCCTGCGAATGGTGACTCACTCGAAGAGTGTTAGCCGGTTGTTGGAAGTCCAGACGCTATTACATTGCCCACCTGTTTTATCCTGGCAGACATAGGCGCTGCCAGGACCAGAATAGCCTACTGAGAAGTGGCCAAGAGTGATGGAAAAGTCTCAATTGCACAGTGTGTTTGTATTGTCAAAACAAAAACAAAAACTGCTGAAATGTAGGAGCAAAAAATAACAATAGCCTGTCCTGAAAAGATGGGAAATTATGAGAAGAGAACAGCTCATTAGCCGCAACGGTCTTGGTTGTTCAAAACAATGTGTCACCATGCATTTCAAAATGACATCCAGCTGAGAGAAACAGCCAACATTTCTTTCTCTGTGTTAAAGTCAGAAGAAACAGAAAGCCATAGAGACAAAATAATCTTTAGGACTTTAAGTATGTCTCTCCCCCCTGTAAAATACAATTTTCGTTTCTTTCCAAATAATGAAAGCGCTCTTCATTTATATGTACATGCACTTAGGCTCACATAAGGAGTTGGAATACAGTATCTTCTTTTGAACATGACTCTGAAGCAACTATCATTTTATTTAAAAAAATCCCATCGGACCAGTTCAAAACAATGCTTTCTAACCTCAGCTCACTCATCGAGGAACACGAAAAGGGGCCCCAAGAGATGGCAGTTTTCACATGGCGGTGTGATTTATGGTCTACTATAACAAATCAACAAGTTTAACTTTAATTGTTTTCTTTGCGATGGGAGGTGGGGTAGTTAATACAGAGCAATGATTGATGGCATAGGGCACCATGTTTGGCTCGGCACTTTGTCTTTTGCACTGCAGCTCAGGAATGGAACCAGTTGATAGAAGCAATTAATTTGGGAGGGTATTTTTTGATTTAGAAATATACAGGTTCTAAAAACATGCTGAAAATTGTACCATGGCTGTGTGTTCGCACTCATCTAACAATATGCGGACTTTCAGTTAGAACACATGGTTAGAAAAGAAGGTTTCCTTTCTAATGTTTTGAGGGAAAATGTTATAAAAGTAAATTAAGGCTTTGAGGTCCTTCATAGCCTTTATATTTTTTAATTAACTTGGGTTTACACCTATATCCCTATCACACATAGATCGGTATTTGAATGATTGTGTACAACTAAACTGAATGGGTGACATTTCATATGGTTTAATAAAGTTGGGTTCTGTTTAAGCTACATTAGTTTGCTAAGTAATAGAGACAACAATTTAATTAAATGCTTTGCTGATGATGCTTCTCTTGGAATAGTGGCTGTTAACCATTAATCACCAGTGTACACCTAATTTGCAAGGACAACAGTGCTTGGATGGGGCCTGCACAGGAGCAGAAATTATCATACCGTTCCATTAAATCACCGTTAGTAATTAGTGAAGCTAGCAGCACCGGCAGCACTAAGAACATACATATATTCTCATCACACTAGCTCACTGCATGGAAAACCAACAGCTATGTCTGATATCACAGCTGATCAGCACTCCATAGGACATAACACAGAGCTTTAAACAATCTTCCTCTATGATAATTGCAGCCATGTGGTCTAGACATAGGCACACCTTAATGTTTAACGGAGTGCTTCAGAGAGTAACCTTGCAGCTCCTGCCAGTAATTCAGGGAATGCCAGAGTAGGTCTATTTATTTTTTGCATTTGTTCCAGCCTGCTGGCGACTGATGCAATAGACTGTAGATGATTTACTTCTGTTGATTATTGAATCATGGAGGAAGAAAAAAAACGCCTTGCCCAGAATGCTACGCCGGAGTTTTAATTAAGTTTGGACAAAAACTGGTCTTTCCTCAGTCAATTCATAAAAATGACCTTCACTGTAAATTACAGTAATGAAATATGAAGAGCAACAGCTTGGTAGCGTAGATTCTATACTATATGGAGGAGTTGGAATAAAAGTGATTATGGTTCTGTAAGTGTGGCTGCACAGAAAGTTTCTGTTGTTTCAATGGTTACACAATGCATATCGAGACAGCAAAGACAATAAATCAAACATAATTGATTGGAATGCTGTCTTGGGGTGTTTTTGTAAGCATCAATCACATTTACAATCAATTATGAGGACTGCTGCAAATGCTTATGATGCTGAGCAAATCAAGATAGAGCCAGCACAACAAATAAACTATTTTGGAATTCTGTGCGCGCTGCTGGGTAGTGAATAGCCCAATAAAGAGCGATGGGGCACAGAGTTCAGATTCCACTTAAAAGGAATACAATGAAAATGAGAAACGTTATCCACCAAATAAAGTGTTAACAATTAGCTGTGTGAAAGAGAGATTCTTCAAGATGAGACAGGCCTTTCTTCAAAAAGTAAAGAGACTATGCTTGATGTTTTTGGCAGGAAAATAGATTTGGGAGGTTTTGGTCCCAAACTCAGTTACAATAGATTAACACTGTAGTGATTCTCAAAATGAAAAATATCACATTTAAAACAACAAAGGAAAAAAGACATTTAGTCCTTTTTACATATATCTCACACATGACATTACATTAGAAAGTTACTGGTTAAATTTCAGTGTTATTTCAGTAATTTCCAGTTAATCAAAAACTAGAGAACAAGAGCAAACATTTCAGAAGATATACAGTATATATGTTCCGTGATCACTTTAACAGGTACACCTGGTACCAGGTAGGACCCTCTTTTGAGGTATGGATTCAACAGGGATCTTAGTCCACATTGATGGGATAGCATCACACAGTTCCTGCAGATTTTTAGGTGGAATATTCATGAACATCCTGTTCCACCTCATTCCAAAAGGGCTCTATTGGGGTCTAGGGACTGTGCAGGCCACTAAACTAAACTAAACTCGTGGTCATGTTGCTGAAACCATCTTGAGATGATGTGTGCTTTGTGACATGGCGCATTATCCTTCAGGAAGTATCAATTTGAAAAAAGGCAGACTGTGGCCATGAAAGGATGCACCGGGTCAGAAACAATGTTTAGTAATGCTGTGGTGTAAAATAGTGCTAAAGGCAAAAGCGATTTAGGCAGGCACCAAGGGGGCCCTCCTGCTAATGACGACACAGAACTTTTTTTCCCTCCCTCAAATAAGCTCCTATGACCTGTGCTCAGACATCTCTAACCCTATAGCCTATGGCTGGCTCAGGCTCCTAACACTATGGTCTATGGTCAAGGTCAAGATGGCCTTTTTACGATTTTAAATCCAGTCTGGGAATTACGCTGCCTTACACTCGGAAACAGCTGATCACCCTGAGGCCAGCAGGTCCAAAGAATCTACCAACCGAGCTGCTGGCTCGTCACAGAGGACAGAGGAGGAGGGTGTGAAGGTGGGAAAGAGAGAAAGGAAATTCAAACCGTACCTACCATCGATCGTCAAGGGGAACGTGAGATCGCTGGTAAACAAGACACCTTAATAAGGACATAGTGCAAATATCATCAATACAGTCTTGTGTGTTTTATAGAAACTTGAACGGAAGCTTCAATGCGAATACATCCGATTCAGCGATCACGCTAGAGGGTTTTCAACTGGTGTGAGCAGATAGAGGTAAACAGAGCGATAAGAAGAAAGAAGGGGGTCTTTCCAGTTTTGTTAACTCTCGATGGTGTAATCCGGGACCTGTTACTGTGAAAGGTAGTGTCTGTAGTCCAGATACTGAACTGCTGACTGTGGGCTTGTGGCCATATTACCTGCCAAGAGAGTTCTCACATGCTACTGCTGTTGCTGTTAACATCTCGCCCTTGGCTAATGCATGCGTAACATGTGACTCAGCTATCACAGGATTACAGACACAACGTCCCAGTGCTCTCATGGTAATTTCCAGAGACTTCAATCATGTCTCACTCTCCTCCAGCCTGACTTCAAACTTCACACAGTATGTTAAGTGTAAGACAAGGGAGAATAAGTCACTGCAATTGCTCTATGCAAATGTAAAGGGTGCATACAGCTCCACTGCCCTTCCACGACTCGGCAGATCAGACCACAACCTTATTCACAACAACATACCCAAGTATGTTACCATTGTCTAGCAGCAGTCCATTGCCACTAAGACTGTGAGAGTGTGTCTATGGAGGCTCCACAGGACTGTTTTGAACGCATGGACTGGAACCTGGTCTATGGGGCACATGGTGAGGACATCGAGGGACTCTCCCGCTGCATAACGGATTATGTCAATTTCAGTGTGGACACAACAATGCCTATGAAAACAGGTTGCTGTTTTCCCAACAACAAACATGTATTACTAAAGACATTAAATCGCTCCTCAATATGAAGAGGAGGGCTTTTAGGGCCGGGGACAGCGAGGAGGTTAAGTCTGCCCAGAGGGAGCAGAAGAGGAACATAAAGAAAGGAAAGGCCACCTACCAGGAGATGGGAGGTCTGCAACATAGCAGTGTGAAGGAGGTGTGGAGTGGGATCAGGAAGATCATTAGCTAAAGGCAGACGGGCCAAAAGGTGGAAAGGAACAAGGACAGGGCGAATAAGGTTGAACCAATTTTTCAACAGGTTTGACATGAAGACCTCTGGCCAGTGCCCCCCCACCCCCACCTCAGCAGGGCAGCTTAATGAGACCCCTGCTACCAACACCAACCCACCTCACACTAACGCTGCCCACTTCACCCTCTCCCCCACTGATGACAATGTGGCTGTCTCCATCATGCCAGCTCCCCAATGCCTCAGCCTGTCCAGTCTGTCTATCATGACCAGGGTTCAGCACCACATCCCCGGACCTGTCCCCAACTTTCCTCCCACACCAACCTCCTCACCCCTGCCCCCCCCCCACCAGTGATGGTGCAGTCCTACACATACCTTGGGGTGCACATCAAAAACGGACTGGTCTGACAGCATGGAGGCACTGTACTAGAGAGGGCAGAGTAGACTGCTTTTTCTGAGGAGGCTGAGGTCTTTCACTGTATGCAACAGCCTATGCTACCTGTTCTGTCAATCACTTGTGGACAGTGAGCTGTTCTGTGTGGTGGTGTGCTGGGCAAGCAGCACTAAGGCAGGGGAGACAGGCTCAACCACCTCCTCCTAGCAAAACAACACAGATAGCTGTCTAAAAGGTAGGTACAGTACACAGTGATGGTAGTGGAAAGTAAACAGGCAGACACTATGTAATTATTTATGCACTTACAGGCCTTTATCCTTGGTTTTGTACTAAGATGTTGACAATCTTATTTGAGAGAGAGAGACAGAGTGTGTGCGCTTCCCATCTATAGTTAATGAGCTGGCTGGTATGGACATGAGCTACCACTATGCTGCATCCCTGGAGCCAAACATTTTTGCATTGCTTGCTGCTAGACACAGTAGTCACTCTCTGTTCGACCTGCCTCCTCCTCACTCGACATAATTCCAGGTTAGGGTATAAGCAACGTCTATCATTGACTGTTAAGTACAGTACTTTTCCCCTTGGCACTACTGTGGCTGTATCACGTAACGCAAAATGATATTTGCTCAGTGAGTGGGCATGTATGCAGCACTGGGTATCTGTTTATATGTGTGTGTGTGTGTGTGTGTGTGTGTGTGTGTGTGCTGGTTCCATTTTTATTTTGATTTAGATTCCTTGTTTATCTTTGCACCTGCAGGGGGGCAATCTTACATAGGATACCTTTAAAGTGTCATCTAATCTAATCTAATCTAATCTAATTTGTCTCTGGCTGAGGCTCCTAACCCTATAGCCTGTGGCTGGCTCACTGGCCTTTTGGCAGCACTGCTCCACCTCTCGCTCTTTCACTTTCTCGAGGGGTGGGAAAGGGCTGCTGAGGAGAAAAGGACTAACAGTTCAGCACGACCAAAAGCACACAGACACAAGCACACACACTGGTGCCCAGGTTAATGGGTGATACAGCTGCAAATTGCCCAATTTGCACAAACATAACATGATATAACAACATTGTTACCCATGATTACTTACTTGAGAATTAGTTTTGGGACATGACCCTTATTGAATGACACTTAGGGGAGGGGGGGAGGGGGGGATTAGTGGTCATTGATAAACAAACCACATCACAGAAAACTAGATTACACTGCAATTGAGCCTTAACTACATCATGAAATGGTCACAGCCATCAGGTAGGCAGTTTAAAGAGAAAAGAAAAGCAAAGGAGGAGAAGTAAGCTAAAGACAGAGGTATGTGTCATCATGAACATCTTCATTCTGTATTATTAACTTTAAAATCAAGATCTATCTAGAGCTATCTAGTAGTTCAATGTTACAAGCCTGCCTACCATTCAGTGAATATTTCAGCAGCTTTACCATGGCAACCGTTCGCTGCGCGTTGCGCAGAGACTCGGCAGAGATAGCTATTATTTTGAAACATCTAAAAAAACGCACAACTCCCCTTGCAATTTCACACACAGTTCAGTTATTAAGGAGAGTGACAACCGCATTCTATAACCAAACTCACTACCTGAAAAATTCAGGTACTGATACTGAATTTGGGAGCGGATTCGGTTAGTCCGAGTGTGAACCAGAACGGGACTGGACAGCTGGTTGTTACGTGACGTTAAGACTGTGTCTGTACGGGTCTGTACGGGTACAGTCAGTCTAGTTATTTTACTTCAGTCTGCTCCAGTATGTAGGCTACCAGACATGCGTAGTCACTCTCATTCAAAAATTCTGTTGTCACTACCAAATTCTGGTAGTGACAACAGAATATTTAGTGACATTCAGTTATAAAAGCAGCCGGCCAGACAGATGTGAGTAGATGGCTAAATAGCCGGCAGCCAGCGCTAGCAAGTTGTGCAACTCTACAGACTCTACAGGAATATATTGGCCATATATTAAAAGATCGATCTCGGGATTTTATGAATCGATATCGGATCATTCAAATGAAGATCGATTTGAATCGGAAAATTGATTTTTTAAACCCAGCCCTAATTGCATGATCTTGCCTAGGGCACCAACAATCTAGACCACCACTGCTAAGGGGCCCAATGTGTGCCAAGAAAACATTCCCCACACCATTACACCACCACCACCAGCCTGCACTGTAGACATCAGGCAGGATGAATGCTTGGATTCATGACGTTTACACCAGATTCTGACCCTACCGAGAAACCAGGTTCATTGGACCAGGTGATATTTTTTTCTCTTCAGCTGTCCAGGACTGGTGATCTAATGCCCACTGCCTTGTTCTTGGCTGACAGGAGTGGAACCTGGCATGGTCTTCTGCTGCTGTAGCCCATCTGCTTCAAGGTTCGATGAGTTCTGCATTTTGAGATGCCCTTCTGCACACCATTATTGTACTGAGCCGTTACTTGCATACTTGTGGTCCGCTTGTTAGCTTCATTGAATCTCCTTTGAACTCTCTCATCAATGAGGCGCTTTTGACCACAGCACTGCAGCTGACTGAATGTTTTTTATTATTCTTCACACAATCCTTTGTAAACTTTCTGAAAGGCTGGCACTGGTGCGTCTGGCACCAACGATAATACCACATAAAAAGTAATTAAGGTCATTACAATCACTAAGATCATGTGTCTTGCCCATTCTGACATTGCAAATCCTTCCAATTTGCTAAAAAAAATGCAGTTTTTTGAGAACCAATTGTATTGCCAGCATGATTGCTTCATCAAAAAGAGAATCCTCTGCTCAACACAAAGTACATACTGTACTTTGAACACCTTGCAAATGATTGGATGGCTCAGGTGGGGTACTGATTTGAATTTCCTCTGTTAAAAAATTTGAATGTCCCATGGTTAAGGCCCCATGGCTCCCAAGTCATATAAAGGTGCATCCCTCCTTCATAATATTTTCAAATAAATAACTACTAGAGCTAAATTCCTGTTGTCGCCTTGATTTTACTTGTCATTTTGCTCACCAGCTGGCAGTTCATGACCACAGAGACTAGTAACTACATAAAGAGAGGGAACACTGGTGGGAGCAAGAGTCGAAAATAAATGACTATTTTGATTCAAAATATAGCCAGATTAATTCAAAGTGTTTACCTATATTGGGCTAACAAGTTGTGTAGCCACATTTTCTGTTTCTGTTCCTGAACACATCTTAAAATATGATCCAGATGTGGTAAATCACAAACTTTGATATAATAAATGTATACCTATCAAAAGACACCACTGCATGTTTATCATCCATCCTTCTCCCTTTTTCTACAGCTCGTCTCAGTTCAGTTGTTTCCAAAGAAGATGCACAAGGCAAAGTAAAAGCTTGGTACACTGAATTCTGTATTTAGGATTGGCAGGGTGTACCAGTCAGAAATGAAAACACACTGAAAACCATCATGCTGTGCTTGAACATCAATATTATGCAGATTATTACGTACAGAGATGCAAGTAAAACCAAATAACTCAGAGAAAAACATTCTTTACTCTCCCAAATGAATTTTCCACTAAAGTTGGCCATCCCTCTCTCTTTTCCCATCCCTTTTCCCTTCTCTTTTTAATCCCTACCTCGGTGTATTCCTCTCTTACTCTAGGTCTCACCAAAGCTCTCCTTGTGAGTGCTTAATGATGCACGTAAATGCAAATAAACCCATGGACAACTCATAATATTGGTCCTGCACCCCACAGGGAATGAACAGAAGGGGACAAACAGACTTGTTTCCTCCTTCAAGATAATCTTTTTTTTAACCCCCATCCCCAGGTTGGAAAAATACATGCATAAAATCAGTCCAGCAGCAGAAACCAATTACCCCTCCCTCGCCCATCCCTCTGCACAACAAACTCTTTTATTGATCTGGTGATAATTACCTCAGTCACATCATAAAGCACCTGGAACAGATTGGTGGCTCAAATTATCGATTACCCCTGGGCTACCCTTCGCCGTTCATTGTATTGCCGCTATACATTACTTGATGAGATCTACTTTGCCCTGCTTTCCCCTATAGCTATTTCTCTTTGGCACTGCATGGGGATACATTGACAGAGGTGTTCTGGTGGTCAAACAGCCACTTTCAAAGTCATCCGTCATCTTTTCTTTGTTTAGAGTCTTTAGGTTGTTCTGTGTGCCACCCAAAACCAAGGTTAGCCTACAGTGTACCTAGTACTGGCTAGTGCCCACACTTCCTCCCCCACCACCACAAAATCACTATTTTAATCCAAAACTGTTTTGGTCAAAAAATGACCTTTCTTTTGTGGGTGTAACTTGGGGCCTGCCCTGGCAAGCACCAGCTGTGTCTAATGCTTCATTACGTACCTTCCTTGAGGCATGTCAGTGCATGACCCTGGAACCTCTGCCCACCGGCCACACATACGTCCGCTAGCTAGGTCCCCCACTACCGTCACAACAACGGCCTGACCTCCACTGAGCCCGATACATTTCCTCGGCAATAAATAATGAGGCTGGAAGTTTGGCTCCGGCTTTTACTCTTGTCTTTCAGTTTTTCACAAAGCTTACTAGAAGGTGCCGGTGTTATTTTACGAGCCTTAATTTTTTATAGATCACCATGGCAGCTTGTCATAAGTCTGCCTCACAGCTTCTTTTCAATGAACACACAACAACAAGCAGACACACAGGAGATGTTCTGCTTTGTTACAGAGTGGGTCTCAGTTTTGTGCTTGTCTGGTTATCACAAGAACAATGGCTCCTGGCATTTTCCTGGATTTCTCTTTCTCCAAACACAATGAAAACACATCACAATTTGTACCAAAAATGGCTACACGACTTATCCAGTGAACTCTGTGGATATGCAAGGTGCTATTTTTCACGTGCTCTGTCTCTTTTCTTTACCTTACATCGTGGTTGATGCCAAAGCTCATTCCTAGAATATTATTGAGCTACACACTCAACTCATTTAAAGCGTGAGAAGATGTTATTGGTAAACATTCATTTTCATTAAAAAGGGACTTCTTAGTGGTAATAGATTCATTAAGTACAAAGGAATTAATCAGTAGGTCAACCAAAGGGAGCAACTTTTAATTAGAAATCCCACAAAATGTTGCATCTAGAGGAAGACTGTCATAAATTGAAACTGGTCCCAGGATATGTAATTATTTTGTAAGTGGGTTGTGTTTAGCTAAAATGCAATGCAACAAATTTATGCTTCATAAGAATGATCAGTACGTTGTAATCTCTTGTGTTCGGTAAAGAGATTCTCAAATGAATAGTTGATAATAAATAGCTCCCTATCTGTGGTGTATTAATGCCATCTTGACAAGTGTCTTAATTAGGGTGCTGAAAGATTCCAAATGTTGTTGGCTGTAAAGGCATTATCCTCAATACCTATTCAGCCACCAAAGTCACATTGAGAATTGGGGCATAATCTAGCATACAATACAAAAAGCCATGATTGGCTGCATTGGGGGACTCTGTACTTTGGCAGGGGGGAAATATGCAACCTCCATGGGAACTGTCACCAAAAGCCTGATTTGGATGAAATTTGGGTTCCAAAAGTATTCCAATGTTAGAGCATGTATTCCTTTACTTTATACTGCTAAGGACAATTATCTAATAAAACAAGAAGGCAATATTGGGCAACGTAAATTATATGGGTATGGATCTTATTCAGTCTAATTCAGTATATTGTAAGCATACATGTACATAAGTGTATATTGTTAATTAATCTATCGTCCTCCATTCATCAACAGTAATTCTATTTTCTCTGTTGACCCTTGCCAAGACTGCAACTTCTCATCTTTCATAATGCAAGAGGTTACCATCAGAGCACCAGGTATCAGAGCGATATTGGATTGGCTGGATGGTGTGGATCTGTTCATGCATCAGCTGCGGCTTGCAGGAAATGTTGTTGAGGATAGAAAACTCACCTTAGCCATCTGCAGTGAACCCAACTGGCTCTGGGCAGGTGTTCAACATGGCCAGGTGGAAGGCAGCTGACACAGACGCAGCTCCCCTGCGCTATTTGTCACTGTGAATAACAATTGTTTTTTCAATATTAGAATTGGACAGGAGTGAACATGGAGCCAGTCTTCTTCATTCTCTTCCAATTTAGGCAATTAAAAAGAAAGGTCATGTGTGGAAACAGATGGTTAAATTTTCAATTTTTCGCTATGTCTGGGGGCTGAAAAAGACAACTGGCAATTTAAATGTGCTATTCACCAGCGTAGGATATATGGGAGACAGACAGCAAGTGGCCAAATGACCACAGAGTTAATTTGAACATTTACTAGACTAAATGTAACTAAAGACTGTCTTGCTTACACACAAAGCCAGAAGAAGCTTTCTCTTTTGGGTCCAGTGCATGGTGTTCTTAAACATTTGCATTATAAAGCCATTGCAGAGTAGATACAGTAGTTAACAAGTAGGGATGCACCGATCCGATACTGATATCGGATATCGGTCCGATACTGACTCAAATAGCTGGATCGGGTATCGGCGACAATGGGGCCGATCTATTCAATTCAATTCTATGTTTATGTCTACGTGCGCATACTACGTCATGCGTCAGCAGCGCGCCGGTAGACCCGGCCATTTGCCTTCGGTCCGTCCGGTGGCTCCTCCGGTCCAGCACATGGATGTATTAAACTAGGTCCAGCAGCTCCGGAGGATCCCGCCTGCCGCGCGCAGCGTCTCGCGCACTGAATTCTCGCTCATGGGGCGCGAGCCTCCCGCAGCTAGCATCCAGGCTAACAAGCTAACCTGGCGCCCAACCCTCATAACAGAGCCGGGGGTCGGGGTGAGCTGACCGGGGGTCGGTGCTGATGCTCGGTAGTTAAAAACACACCTGCATGAATACTTTGTCTCGGTTATATGTTTAAACTCTCCCGGGTCACCGCGCGGCCGAGCAGGCTGCCATTTAACCTGCGAGGTAAAGTAGTTTTCCACCAATTATACAATCGGCGCATCCAGCCAGACTCCATTCATAAATCCCAGGTTTACGGGGACTCGGCTGTAGGTCAACGTTGTTTCCTGCCACAACACGATTTAAAGTGTTTTCCGTGTTCGTCAGGTACTGCTGCTCCATTCGGCCGACACATAGTCAGACTAACATACCTTGATTTTTTTTCTGAGGGCTGTTTCATAAAGCAAGATTACCAGTTAAGCCAGAGTTATTTCAGTAATTTAGGTTTATTCTGCATATGTTGAATGTTTTGTTTTTACCAAGTTACTTGTTTATACTACTTGTGTGAATTGTGATTTAATTTATCAAGTTTGTTTGCACTAGTTTGTGACTTAATTGTGATTTAATGTTTACATTTTGTTCTCATTTGATGCAGTTGTATTGTTTTATACTGGAATTTTAATTCCTGACCAATTTGTTGCTGCATTTAAAAGGTTTACACTTGAATTGTAATTCCTGTTAATTTTGAAGATGGTATCGGATTGGTACTCGGTATCGGCCGATACCCAAAGCCCAGTTATCGGTATCTGTATCTGGACTGAAAAAGTCGGATCGGTGCATCCCTATACAAGCAATTCACAGTAAAACTTTCCATGGAATGACATATTGGACCTTATGGGCATAGTTTACAGCCTTCCACCCTACAGTAAGTTGCAAAGTCAGTAAGTTAACAGTGCCTAAATTATTCATACTCGTGAGAGCTCAGTGGTCTGTCTAAAAGACGAAGTGCAGTCAGATGCTATGTCAAACCATTTTTTTCAAGACCGTGTCTTTCTTAATCATCTACTGCAGAGGGAACAACTGTAGCCTATGCAAATGAAAAAAACTGACTATAAAACCTACTGAGAGTGCATCTGGGAGAAGAAAAGATACATTTTCTGTGCTCAAGGACAGGACAATTAAAGGAAAATAAAGTCTGTTAAAGCTAAAACAGCCTGGTGAGCCTCCCAAGAGTGGTATAGGAAGCTCATCTAGGCAGTAAGGTGGGGAGAAACAGCAAACAGAATGTTGTCATACTTCCACTCCCTGCGGAGTCGAGCTAAAAGAGGGGAGACATGGAGCTGGTAACAGTACATTGCCTCTGGCTTCTCAGTTATTTTCTACCGCACTGTTTTTGAAGTTCTTGCTGTTGAGGTGATTTCATTGTAACGTGTGATTGTTTAAGTCTGACTAATCAATGACAGCGGCTATTATAGAATATCCGCTCTAGTAAAGACAATTTAAACTGGTCTGCCCAACTGAGAAATTACAGGGATGAGCCTTTTTATTCTAAATCTACTGCTATGGCGTTGTTTAGCATTGGGATTTGTTTGGTTAGGTGGAAAATGTGTGTGTATCTTTGTTCAACATCTGACCCTACTGTACATACAGAAGCACAAGGATAACTATATTTGCTCTAATGATTGTGTGTGGGGAAAGGTTTTTGAGCCAACAAACACAGTCCATGGTTGTTAAGGTTCAATGGATCTTTTGAAGTGAACAGAGGCAATGAGTACATAGTGTGCGTACTGTGACAGCCAATTTTGTTTCAGCATGCTCACCATTCCACCTAACAATACGGCTGCCACTTGATGGATGTATATGAAAAGCTTTCCCCATATTTCAAAATATACTCAAGAAATATATTGTATTCAGAATGTACGTATTGTAATGGTTTCAGAATGGTTAATATCGCAGGGAAAGACTTTCACTACAGGCCTGTGACGCTTTTCAGATGTGAATTTAATTTTGTTAATTTTGCCATTTTATGGAGCATTTGATCACTGTTATTGGCAGTGGCAGGCATGATTTTAATGTAAGGTGCTACTTGGGTGCTTGCGCTGGGTAGGATAAACATCTGCTACTTTGTGTCTGTGTGTGTGTGTGTGTGTGTGTGTGTGTGTGTGTGGAAGAGGGGGGGGATTCTTGACACTAATTTCACTGCACAAGCCACAGGTTGCTATGAGTGGGACAATACATGCACCTCTGATCTTGCCAAAATAGGCTGTGACATCACATCATACAAATCACAGGGCTAAAACAAATTGTCCCATTAACCACTCGTATAACCTTGTAACTGTGTCTCCCAAATCAAACAGATGATGAATAGATGAGATGAATAACAGAAACGTAGCCCATCATCTTTTCAACACTGCAGACATTAACTTAACAAGTTAAATAAATAATCTCCAAACACTGAGAGATAATAGCTTGACCAGGATATACAAAGCATTTGTTTTGTTCTGTGAATTATTAGAAAAGCAACACTGCTTAGATTAAATCATGGTTTAGTGTGACGTTGTAGGAAACTTGCAGGATGGATACACTTGGGCTAGCGATACTAGCCACTTTCACAATGATGTTGTAACGTACTTGGCTGATTTTAGGTCATTTATATGTGCAGTAGCCTCCCAGGAAGCAGTTGGGCAGAATTTATGAAGAGACATGTTATAGTAGGACAGACAGGTCGCCAAGCTATAGGCCTTTAATAGAGACTGCTAGTATACAGTATGTGACATTTACTTGGGGTGCATTGGGTATGCTATGGAAAGCACGTTCTTGGTGTTGCCCTTGAGTTTGTTACTTCCCTTAAACCTGAGCTGTGCACTCGTTGCAAAACATAGAAGACGGCTGACAACTGTCTGCTTCTCCAGTTTGACCAGGATCACGGTGAATTTTAATTAAAAGAGTAGCGAAACACCAGGTCCAGGGGCTATAAAAAATGACATCCTTTGGTAATATGTGGGCATTACTTTTACAGTTAGAGAAAGTCATTTGGGAGAGTAGTTTATTAGCCCTCTGCCCTTTCAGACAGATATGACCTTGCAAGCCCCTGTACCAGAGGACCAGCTGCAATCCATGATTCATTTAACACCTTCTGGGCCTCCAGTAGCCCTCCAAGCACATGCACTGTTGATTAAACGCTTTGTGGAAGAATTCATATTTAAAGCATATGCCACATGAAAATTAATGATAACCAGCCAAGCAGCAGAACACAGTGCAGAAGGGCCACGATGGGCAATTTATGAGAGATTCACTTCAATTTACAATTTATTCTGCAATCATCACAATGCTTCTTCCATATACAGCATAATGTAATGCACATTTGGGAGTGGGAGGAATTATGAGGAATATGAGTAGGCTACTCACAAAATGATATAAATGTCATTACAGTGCATTCAAGCAGGAAATCTAGCACAGGGAGCTAGAGATTAGCCTCTGGGTGGGAACGCTCCACATATGCCCATAAGAGGCTAACAGAGTCAGTGAGTGAATGAATGGGTGATTGAGCAAACTCTACTGAAGTTTTGTATGGTGTATGGAATTTAGCTAAGGGTCTGAACATCTTTGAACTAGGCCACAGTGAATTTCAAAGGAATCTACAGTGTCCCACTTACTGTAGGGGCCCTTAGTGGAAGACACAGTACTGTATAAGTTTAATGCTGTGGAAAAAAAAAAAATAAAAAAAATAAAAAAGACTATTAACCTCTTTGTATTTACTCCTTGTTCTTAAAGTCGATCATGGCCTCGGCTGTCTCTTCCCACTCAATATGTTCTGGAAAATATCTTCCGTTTTACCTGTAACTTGTACTTACAGGAACATTGCACATCCTGGGCTTAATACAACACCACCAGCAGCTAGTTGATGGAAGCCATCCATCATGGAGAGTTCAAGGGTTATACAACAGGTCTGTACGTCACGGTCATGCTCCCAGATCTCCCACCCTGGCCCCCATCTGTCCTGGACCTGCTGCAAGTGTCACTTCGCATCTGGTTGGCTGATGGCTCTGTTTGTTAGACTGCTCACCGCCATCTCCATTAAAGCTCCCTGAAAGTGGAATACCACTGAAATTGGGTATTCAATTATCTTTTCTGTATGGTCCAGGGCAATTGCACTTGTAATGTGAACATTTACTACTCTGCCCCAGAGTTTGTCCCGCACCTGAATATTTAATTTTACACCAATGTACCTGTACAGATCCATTGGAAAAGATGTAAAAGCTCCTAAGGGAAACTAAGGAGGTATGGGTACATTTATGGTTCTAACTAATTAGAACCATAAATGTACTATAAAATAAAGCTCATTTCAGTGTGAAAGCTCAAAAAACATTCTATGAGTCCACAAAGTAACTCCTATGTTTATTGACAATGGAGCAGCTCCAGGTTGTATATTGTAATGATATCACAGATTAGAGTCTTGGATCTGTGGTTTTAAGTTCTGGTAGAGAGCGGTAAATGTTCTGTCAAAGTCCAAAGGAATAGCAGATGTGAATTCTTAAATGTAGTGGTATTGCCCTAATATAGTGGCTGGCATTTATTGGTCACTATTGTTCTTACGGCATGGTTTATTTCACAGTGCCACCTTATCTATATCATAAACTTTGTTTGAACTAGAATATAGGGAAATGTACAGGCTACTGCTTGCTATTTAAGCGTAAAAAAGTTACTATACTAACATGATATAATGTTTTCGCCCTTATCATCAGAAAGCAGCGTCACAACCATCACGCATGTATATAAGTGTATAAGATCAGAACCTCATCCATATCTGTTCTTTTTCTTCAGTTTATTTATTGAAGACTTCTGATATTAACAGTTCAACAGCAACAGCAATAGATCTAAGAAATATTTATCTCTGTCTTCTCGGGCAAATATTCATATGCCAGTCTCTTTATGCATACATCAAAATACTATGTATGAGCATGTGACTATGGATTGCAAATGCCACCAACACTACAAAAGTATAGCGTGTTGCTGCAACTACACTATGAAGTGCATCTGGATGCAAACGCCATTAATGAATGAATCTCTGATGTTCTAAGGTGGTGTGTGCATGCGTGTGTGTGTGTGAGTGCATGTGTGAGTGTGATCTAACATCTAACTAAAAGCTTATCACTGGTAAAACTAGCCATAATCTCCCCTAATGATTACATTGGTCAAACCTTACTATTCTCGTGAAATACAAAATAAGTAAAACTTGCTCAGTGCTAGTTACATACTTGTCAGCTATGCGCATCTTGCCAAATAATGTAATAAGAGCAAGCTTTCTCTATGACAGTCAGATACAGACAACACCTCTAATCTTTTAGCAACACCACTTACTGCGATGACAAAGGGTTTGGAGTAGAAAGATGTTACAAGTTTGTTTAGATTACATTTGTGTTGGATAACAGCGTGACTACTGAGTGACGAGATGACTAGAGCATATACAGAGAAACGACACATGGTGATAAGCTCATTTATTATTTTTCAATTTAAATGTAATTATCACTGTTAACAATTTTAATGACGTGTGTGGATGTGTGATAAAATATGTGTGCTTAAATATTTGCGTGGGGCAATATTGTCATTTTAATAACTGTGCATATGTAAGAAGATTTGATAAGGTTGCAACATGTTTAAGTAGTTTGATTGTTTTGAATAGCATAGTGTTACATAGGCTAGTTACATAGGCTATTGTAAGGCTGTTTTAATTGGAGTTCTGGGCCATTTTGTTAATGTTTTCCTTGAGTTTGTATTTTACTCATTGTTTTTCTTTCTTTTTTTTCCTCTTTAAGGCTTTCGTGATGAAGATGCAATGTATTATTTTGATGTATCAAACACTTCTCTAGGTGAGGAGTTGTTTAATGTATGTATTTATTGTAATTGTGGTGGCAGTCCATTAAGCTTCTGTGGAATGGGCCAGCTTATTTCACAACATTGTGTTTGATGATATAGGAATACACTAAGTTTTGTACATGGCAAGATTGTGGAGAGTGGTTACTTTATTTATTTTTTAGTTATTTAAAGGTGCAGCTTTCCCACTGACTATTAGATGTCCTATATGTACATCGTATTAATTGGTTATAGGAGTATTGTTGGTTTTGAGTTGTTGAGTTGAAATTAGCCAATATACAAGATTAGTGTAGGGTAGCAGGTTATAATGTAGGGTTAAGTATTACTCAAATTTAGGCATGTCAAATGAAATTAGCTAAGAAGTTTAACGCTGCAATACGCAATATAACTTTTTCAAATTAAAATAATAATATAGGAAATATTAGTTAATTACATTATGTCTGTTTTTGTCTGTGACCCTGTGTGTACATGCCTTAATCCCTGTTTGCCATAAATTGGCTTTTCAATGATGTTCGGGACGTTTCGGGGCGTAAACCATTTGCTGTGGGCGTGTGTTGTTCGGGCGTGGCCAGCAGCGGCTGTCAAGGTGAGGTTAGCAACCACAGAGAAGAGAAATCATAGCAACAACAACAATGACGGAAAGCAACAACAAACGAAAAAACGGTAAAGCTAAATATGTGGCAGACAAGTCTTGTTCAAAAACACAGGTGGGTGAACATCAGCAATGCTTTTTTTTTATTGCAGACTGCCTTCCGCCGTCTGCTCCTTCAACACCTGTGGTGGCTTTACGGATGTCGATTACCTCAGCCTCAGGCTAGACGCCGTTTCAAGGTAAACAGCTTATCAAGATGAACGACAAGTGTTGGGCTTTGAACTTCAGTTGTGCTGAGTGATAGTTCTGAATGATAATTAGGGACTGTGTCTATTGGGTTAGGGTTATGTTATGTCCTTTTACAGCAGCATTTGTCATGCAATGTCGTGTCTTAAGAGTGATCTTACATCAGGGCCATCAGCTGGCATATAAAAGTTACTACCACAGGCATTTCAGACATGCACAGTTCAACAAGGACCTAATAAAAATTCTACAGTCACACAGCACTTCTGCAGATCTGGAGGTACACTATCTAGATATAGATGCTTGCCCGGATGGCAAACTTAAAACATACATGTATTCTTTCCAGAAACTTTGGAGATAGAGAGCAGTTGCCTTGCCTATGCCACTGACCATTTAGTAGTGGTGTGTACACACAAATTTGTGTGTGCAAGAGTGCTTTTTGTTGTGTATTTTCCTCAAGATTAACTCTACAGGTTCATTCTACAATGTCACTGTGGCAGTACATTTAGTTGATAAGCATTTTCTGTTTCCTACCATCCATAAATTTAAATTGGATTCTGTATGGTTAAATGTTGATCTGATTTGTTCTTATTCTGTATTATTCAAGTTCCCATAGCTGAAGTAAAAAGCCATGATTAAACTCATGACAGCCACTTGCATTTAAAGTTCGAACCCATTTTATGTGTCCGCACCAAGGCAAGGGAAGTATTTCTCAGTAAGGAGATTTAGTCATCATTAAATGACAGTGAATCACTAGTATTACAGTATGTAGACATTTTATTCATTAAAGCCCCTAATCACTGAGAATAATTAAACTGATAATAATGGCACTTTGCAATCTGCAAAATGAAAACTAAGGGCTTATCTTTCAAAGCAGGAAACATTTTAATGAAATTATGAATTAATGTTACAGCAGATCAATCTAGGCATGCAGTTTATAAAAATGCAACTTCAATGTCTCTGTGACCAAAAACATGCTTTGTGGAGCTTTGGGGGGCTTTGTGGAGTTGCAGTAAAGATGGAGATTATCTGAAGTTCTTGTCGTCATGATTAAAATCCCTACATTAGACCAAGTAATTCTGCTTCCCCAGTCCAGTGATGAGGCACCTGCTTGCTGCTTGCTGCAAGGTTGCGTTACCCAAATCTTGGTTGGGTAACACTTTATCATAAGTTTGTCTTAATAATGTCTTAATATATGAACACTTTAGTAATGTGTGAACATGACTAAATGTGACATTAATACATTTATTCATGTTCATCAAGCTATTAATTAATGCAGTTGGAAATGCTCACATGAGCAGATTATAATCAGCACAAAGTAAAGCATCAAGCAGGGTGTGAACAACATTTGGTCAGGTATTGTAATCATTAGTTAATTATTTCTAAACATTGTTCTGTTGTCCACATCGGTCTAGCTAACATGAAAATACTTCTGGGTATACTTTGTTAATGTCAGTAAATAGTTTGATAACAAAAGTGGAACTTTTGCAAATGCAACAGTTAAAGGAAAAATACACCCTAAAACACACTGTTAAAAAACAGCTATTGCAGATGTGCCTTACATTTCTGGTCCCATTTTGTTGGTGGTGTATTTTTCTTATTCCTGCGGATAACTGGCCAAATGAAGAGGACATGCAGTCACAGCTGTTCAGTTGTTAGATAGCAGAAAAATAAAAATAGAAATAAAAGAATAAAAGAAAATTCAGCTATCTAAAACATCAACTGTAAACGTCATGTTTTGGTGTGAGCCCCATTCGAGCAATAGTCATTTGTTATGTGTTTGTTATGTGTTAGTTCAATGAGTAACATTGGCTAAGGCAATGTTTTTAAGTTAAGCTAAAGGGCAATCATAAAGTATTACCTTTAGTTGAAAATCCACCATGTTAGCATGTACAGTATATGGATACTGTAGATATCTTAAGGCCACCATAATGCAGGTTCTATTGTACTTGGCCAAGAGGAGAGTTATTATCTGAGAAATGGAACAGCAAAATTGGAAGGGAATGACTGGATGTAAAAGGCAGTATGGTACGTACAGTACAGGCTGTATGAGTAAGTACTTGCAATTTGGCAACTTAGTGTTCTTGTCTGACCATATGATTAAAGAGGAAAAGGGAGCATGATATAGAGAACATCCCAGGACACATTCGTCAGCCTCTTTGCCATTTTCAATTAAAGAAGATAGCTTTAATCTTTTCATGAATGTTTCAGTGTAGGACTTACCAGTACAACCAAGAAAACCTAAACATCAATTAGAGAGTGTCTGTTGTGTGTCTCACTGTGCACAGACCTAACTACTGCCTTATCAATTCATTTCACCATGGCAACTGCCCCTTTCTCTAGGGTGCTTGGCGTACTAATGCAATAAAAAGCTGTGGAAAACAGTTGGACCTCAGATCCTCCCACTTAAGTGTTGAAAGGTTCCTCTAATTAATAGTCTTTTCATGATCAAAGTGAAACTGGATAGACACAGACAAAGTCTAGCCCTGCTAGCATCACCAAAACACATACTGTTTTGCAACCTATTCATTAACCCGAATCATTGGGTCTCCTCTGCATGGAATCAACTGTAACGATAGACCAGTGTTGTACCTGGAGGGTGCAATGTGATAATGGCCCAGTAAAAATGAAAAGCACCAAAAAATCATGGCAGTTTGCATGTGATCCACAAGCAAGTCGTGCTTTGGGATTCAAATAATGTATTTATGCTAATGCCATGTATTAAATCACACTTGTTCCAACGCATACATCAACAGTTTAAATTACAACACTGTTGCAAAATATCAACACTGAACACTGAAGCTTCCTATCCACCATTAGTCATACATAATTGCTGCCTGCATCAAATCAGTGGGGAAGCACAACAAGCTTACACAATGGTCAACACAGACTCAAATACGAATGGGTTTTGTACAGGGTAAAACATTGTCTTTTACAAAAGTGCATATTTTGTTGAATTATGGCAACATGGAGCCTCAGACTGGCCAATTTTGTTACCCTCATCTTGCAATTTGTGCTCTTTAGATACGCCTTTGACATGTGAAAAATATCTGGCCTTAGAATTATTACAAATTGATCTTTGACAGCATGTAGCCAAAATGCCCCTGTGTGTTACCTAAAGTGCTCCTGAGCTAAATGATAGGATGTTTTGGTACAACGATTGAGGGCTCAAAGGATTTCTGCTACTTCACTGCAGACCCTGCCTACCTGCAGTGCTCTCTGCATAGCCTGTTCCCAGAAAAGAGAGTTATCTCAATGTCGGTCACTACGTCCAGATTCAAATGTACACTGGCAAATCAGTTCACCTCAGGGAAAGTTGCCTCTGGGAAAATTGCCTCAGGGGGAAGTGCACAGAGTTGTTATTCTTGTCTGTCTCCATTATGTGAGATTTAAAGCTGCTGTATCTTGTTTACAACACTGTCAAAAATACAACTGCTGCAGTGACTTTCTTCTAGAAATGCTTGTGAAAATGGTGTAAACAACACTTGTGTTTATAAGATCAGGCATTGTGTTGTAGGTCTGTCTGTTTGAGTAATCAGACGCCAACAGTGGATGGTTGCAATAGCTGGAGTCTTTTGCGTTGTTTGCCTTTGAGCAATAAAGTGTTGTTCAGCCAGTTTGTTCCTCTACTTTCTAGTAGTGACTTTGAACAGATGTGTAATTGAAGCTGAATTGTTTTGCCCTGGAAGGAAATTCTCAAAAGGTTTGAATGACATTACCCATACCAGCGGATGAGACAGATGGGTTTAGAGTGAGGCTATCAGAGGACTGTCTTGACATTTCATTATTGATAAATGAGAGTAACAACCTGAGTATTATCTTAACCCTTATCAACTATACATAAAATAACCAGACATCTTTGTGCGCTGATGAAAGAGGCAGGACTGTCAACAGTAATGTGTGAGAGAGTGAGTTTCCCCTGGCGGATGCAGTGATCCTGTGCCTCTGCCAAGCATGCCTCGCTCACATATTGTCTTGGCTTTGAAGGCGAGCTGTCATGCATGTTTGATCACAGGCAAAAACAGTCACTTAGAAGTCCCACAATCTTGGCACACTCAGACAAGAAGTGCTCATTTTCTAGAGCAGTGATTTAAGATCTGCCTTATTAGAATGTTGATCCCAAGCCATCTCTACACTTGCATGGAATATTTTCTAATGACCAAACACACCTCCAGAAACAGGCCGCGGATGGAAGGGCTCCTCCTCCAACGTCTGCTCTCTCCCTCTCTGCAGGCGTTCCCAGGAGATCTGAAAGAGTAGATCCTCTCCTCCCTTCCACCTCCTCCACCCATCTGCCCCAAGATTTACTTCAAGGGGACACTGGAGGAGTATGTGGGGACATTCTGGAAAGAGACACACACATATGTTACTAATGTCTTGATTTCTCTGGGGGCAATTTTTGACACAGTTCAATCTAATGACATGTCAATATGCAGTCAGAAGTCAGAATAGAGGGGGTTCAAACCTTTCAGATATTGGCCAGGATCATAAGAAACAAGGTGTGGTCTAACAGAAGACTTGTTTCATCTGTCATATTGTGGGTTTGGAATTATAAGGTTCTATCTGGGTGAAGTGCAGCTCCGAGATATTGAGCATCAAAGTTTTGACATCCCAGCTGGCAAAACTGTTGTAATGAAATGCATCTTTACAGCTCAACAAGGCCTGTAGCCTCGTGGTACTTTGAATGCAAAATATCAAATAATAGGAGAATTAGAAATTGCATTTTTTCAAAGAGGGCCTAAACAGAGGTAGAACATTCTGTAAGGTCAATCCAGGTTTGGTTCAATAAGATTCTATCTGACTGTTTACAATTTAATTATTTAATGGTAAAATGTAATTAGCAAGTCACTTTTGAAGTATATTAAGACTGCACTGCATCAAATGAAATGGATTTTGGTGTATTAAATTTGAATGAGCCTAGGAACACATCATTATGTGAATGCATTTACTCTTTATTAGTATTTTTCAGGTCTTTTGTAAATAAAATTAATGTTAATATCACAACAAGCTACAACATCAACATCAGCAACAACAGTGCCACTCCTACACCCCGTAAAATCCTAAGTTACATTATGAGCCCCTGTAATCACAATGTCAGTTTCTAAAAAAAACCCATTCAATTATGAAGATCAATTATCAAAAAATGGACTCACTTTAAAAGCTCATTTTATTATAACACGTAAAACAATTTACAACATCTGTATCAATTCAGTGATATGCTGAACAGAATGTCAATATACGGTATGTTTAGCTGCTGTTACTTGCCCCATGTAAGATAATCTAATTTTTTGCACATATTGTTGTTCTCCTTGTCCACTGTTCGCACCTTTCAGTCCTTTTTTCTGCGTCTATCCTCATCGTCTGGGTTTGTCCCTTTATCTTCCTTTTCTACTGGATGTGGCTGCTGTTCTCTGTTCATCCGTCTCACTCCCTCTCTCTGCTTTTCTGTGTTTCTATGGCTTTCAAGCTATGATACAAATACAAATTCAATATATGAGCTACTCATGCTGGTTAAACCCAACAGACTGTTTCTGATGTGATATTCATTCGACATCAAATTGGCTAACTCATGTGTCACAAGAGTCTTGGTACATTAACTGGTGACCAGTGGACAGGGGTTAGTTGATATTACATCCACACACTATAAATTCATCAGTATATAAAGTGAACTAACCTGTTGGGAAACAGTAAGCATTATGCTAGGCCATCTGATGTTAGGCTCTGTAGAGTATCAGAAAGCCAACGATTTAGTTGGTAAACCATTGGCCTTGATTAAGCCTAAAATCCTAACTTACCCCCATGCTTGCACCCCATTATTACGAACCTTTCAGCCTACATTAGCTAGTTTCTGACAGGACGTGGCTGAAAGCTTTTGATTGGCCCTCACAAAAACATTGACGGATGGGAAATAGAACCTTACAAAGCCTAAATGTATTTTCTGAGATACAACTTTCCAGCGGGATCTGACTTTTTGCTCATCAAATTTTCCATCCCTGTAATGTTAACTGTGGCAGTTTTTACATGCATGCACCACCATTTAAGATATTTTTAAATCAGTTTTGCCATTCCCATTTAATTCTAAATGGCATAGCAAACAACTCACTGTGAACGAGAAGCTGTCAATCAGTGTTTTCTTCTAGAAAAGTTCTAGTAATGGAGGGAAGTGAAGCCTCCATTCCTTCCACTTGTTGCCCTATTTAGATTCCTACTAGAAACAAAGCAAGCCAGAGAGAGAAATGGAGCCCTTGGAGAAGATTTTCAACTAAATTGTTTCTTAACCTTGCATCAATTTCATCATTAAAACCCTTACAGCATCTTTGTATGAAAACCTAACAGCGCCTCCTGTGTTTGGGCGGCTGTAGTCGCCCCTCTAAGAACAGAGAGACTGACCAATAGCAACGTTCTCTGTGGTTACATTAGGACCCGCCTTCTGTCAATCAAAACCCATTCAAGCCAACAGACAAACCAAAGCACACTTCCACCAACTATAGTCTGTAAAATGAAACAGAAAATAAAGCCAGATTTTACAGAATTACGGCTTATAATTGGTGCCCTCTTCTTTACTGGGAGTACTTAGTCATTTTTAGACAACGTTTATTTCAAAATACTTCTTCTGAAAAAGAACTAAGACGAGGGAAAAATATCAAATATCTCATAACTTGATAAAAGCATCACATTGTGATATAAAACAGTAAGGGAATGAAATGAGCAAAAACTCCAATTGTGCTGGAAGTGTCCTAAAGGTATTTTTTTTTAAAGTAACTTTCAAAGATTAAGAATATGTGGATAAGACAATTTTGATTAAAAAAAAAAATTTAAAAAAAAAAGCCAGATAGAACCTTATAATTCCAAGCTCACAATATGCCATTTCCTCTGTGGCCTATAATGAGGAAAAAATGAACAAAAAATAGAAAAAAGGTGGCAAACTTCGACACTGCAATGTCACTTGATGTTCTGCATGTGTTGGGCTCTTTCTAGTGCGTTAGTTATAACAGCATATTTCTTTGGAGTTGTGCAATGCTGCTTGGCAAACGGAGATGAACAGCGGAGTGTAATGTAATGCTGCCTGACTGACGGCAGTAATGGATCATAAATCCCAGGTTCAGGTGCTGTTTGATCATAAATCACACTCAGACTGTTGGCCCAAGTCAAATCCATCAGGCTGCAGTGCAACAGGGAGCACTGGCTTGGAGAACTGAGAAGAAAACCCATTTGAGGCCAGATAACGGTTTGTCTTCAAAACAGTCTCGGTGTACAACAGAATATTAAACCAGCATGTATAACTTCCATTGATACTCCATTTGTCTAGATTAAGAAAACATCATTGGCAGCTAGGGCTAAAAAAGGTAAAAAAAAAAAAAAAAAATGCTGCGAGTCAACTTGAGCTGTATGTGGAATACTTTGATAGGAACACTTTCTCAAAATAAAAACACACCCTACTGCTATAATTTCAATCTTTTTGATATATTTTTCATATCCGTCCAGATTCATGAGCCAGGGGGTCCAGTGAATCAGAATGTATCATCTGCTCTGTGGCAGAAGCCCAAGCAGTGGGAAGCGGTTGAAAGGTTCACTAATATGATGTTTTGCTGCTTGTTTCTTTTACTGCAAGGTCATCATAAAGATAAAAATAATCCCCCGTGACAAATTTGTTTTCAAAAGGTTTCACTCTCCTTCTCTATCATCTCTGAGAAATACTGCCCGATAGTGCTGACTCCAATAGAATGCTTTGATCGGGGCCTGATGAATTACCCTGTCTTTCCTGTAATTCAAATGCCTCCACCACTTGTTTTGGGGAAGTACATAAGAGTGTGAAATGGTCCTTTGGGATTCCTCCTGAAACGGGCCGCTTTGTTTCCAGACACATGTTGAGACATGTCAAATTTCTAATCTGATGAAAACCTGCTTGCAAACATTTGGCAATGAAAAGTAATTGAGCAAATGCAAATACACAGCCCACTGGTAGGAGGGACAATTTATCAATGCAGCTTGCTATTGCAGGCAGCAATATGCGTGTCCTGGCCAGGGTTCAAAATTAGATGACAATCTTGTACCTTCAACCATTGTTGATAAATTTGTACAGTATGTGATTAAAGTGAATATGCGAGATATAGGACAGCAAAAATTATCCACTCACTCAGATGTAATGACTTGTTGAACTATGGGTTTTATGTTCAGGCTCTAATGGAGCTTTTGAACAATGTTTATATTTTTTTAGCTTAGTCTTACAATCCCCATAAATTTGTATAGGGCAAACCACGTAAAGGAGACCTCCTCAGAAGTTGGTCATCATTAATAACATACGACTTGTTCCCTGGCAATTTGTCTCACAGATAAGCTGGCTGATTTATACCACAACCAGTTACAGAACGGCAAAGCAAGCCAATTATATGTCTGGAAGAGACACTGCCATATGTAATGAGCAACAGTTCAGATAGTAGGCTAAAAATGATTTACACATTATCTGAACACTAACAAGGCGTCACTATACTTTACAAGGATAATATATTCAGGAGAAGACAGTAAGCTAGCAAGTATGTGTGATTGTTAATATGCTTTGTATGTCTGTGTTTTGATTGTGTGTGTATGCACGCATATGTGCATGAGTGGGAGTTGTGGTTGATGTGTCTTGGTGATAGAGGAGTTTTGGCAATAGAAAATCTCGATTAGTGATGAAAACCAAATGCTTCAGTCAGAGGTCATTAAAATACTCACAAGAAAAAATCATTCTTTTTTTTCATTCATGTCTTGTGATTTTTGCACTAATGGCAAATTCCCAGTATTGATACAACCTAATGGCTACAAAGGCTTGACCTCTCTGCAATACATTCTTCAAAGTAAATTAGGTCTCTTTTGTACACTGCCTAATGAAAGAGAAGATGAATCTTAAAAGGTGCTTTGATGCAAAGTCAGGGACATAAGGTTCTGCTTTTTGTTGATCAATAGAATTTTGAAGGCTCTTCCCTTTTAATGGCTGGCTGATTGAAGTGGACAAAGTATAACCTTTTATCAAAACGCTTTGTACTGAGGTTTTACTGCAGTTGAAATGACAGACAATAGCATAGCACACTGTTCCTAAGCATAACAAGATACAAAAAAAGAGATGTTACACAAAACCAAAACTTGAAAAGACTGCATACACTAGAGAAATCATATAGGCATAGAATGGAAAGTAGCACAATATGACTCCGAGTAATGGGATTTTATTACAAACCAAACATTTGTTATACCATGGTAACTTTTTTGTGTGATGAAGACGAATGTCCTATAGCTGTTGATCATAAAGGAATCCTGTACAAGGACAATGTCATTCATGCATATTGCCATATTTTGAAGACATCAGTAAACATGGCACCTGTAGTGCTACAGCACAGTAGTGGAAGAACTGCAGTAAGGAAATGCAATGTACAGTGACATACACACCTCTGTGTAGGAAACGCTTAACCCCTAATCCATATTGACTTTTGCTTAGGTAAGCTTGGCTCCACTTTGGAAAACAAACAACAAAAAACAGGAGAGCTACACTTGTATGGCAGGGAAACATTGATGGCTTGTAGAGTGATGGCAGCTTTGCCATGCAGACATATTGCAAAGGCAAGCTTTTTGAGCGGGGCAATGTATGAAGGTAAATGCTTTTCAATTTCTCCTCAGTGTAGAAAAAATGGCTTTTTTAAATTTACCACACCACAAGAACTGAAACATTTTACTTACACCTTAGGTTGTCTAACATTGCATTTATCTTAAATAATATTAGAGGCATGTTTCGGATTGCAGTAATACCATGCTTGCAATAACATACTGAACAGCATATTAATGCCTTAGACTTTGTGTATAAGAGAAGCACTCGGTTGAGTTTCATCATTGCTGTTCCCTGCTCAGCAGTGTTGCTGTGAGATTTCAGAGCAGTCATAGTAGGGTGCCATATAGGTAAGAAAGGTCACAGGAAAAGATTGAATTAAAATGCTTCTCAAACCACGAGAAATGGCTACGGATTTATTTGATCAATAATGCATCAGTGAATCCAGAAAGCTTTGGCCTACCAGCCACCATGTACAACAGGCCTACACTCCTTTATCCTTTTGGCAACACAAAGATAACTTTCCTGACATAAAAATCTAATCACTATTGGAAATAGCACCGCATAAACACCCATAGTCCAATTAATTTCCACACATCATATTGTATTCATATTTTACATCTTTGGCATTTAACTGATGCACGTATCTAGGGCGACTTGCAGTGGGTGAGCAGGTAGGCATTCAGGCATCCCAGCTTTGACAGGATGCATGCCTGTCAGATGCATATTGGCTGTTGCAGTTGGCTTTCAGTTCCAAGATGGTCTCTCTAACCACCGGGCCTCCCTGCTACCACAATGTCCATGAAACCTGATCGAAGAATTTCTAGCTCAGTGGACTAGCAACCAAAAGAGCGCAAGATAGCAACATTATCACAAGACCTCCCCGGAACATATGGTGCTGTCAATAATGTGTTTCAGTGGACCTAACAACATACTTATGTGGCACTTATCTCAGAGAACATCGAGACAAGAGGAGATAACAGACTGGAGTTCTGTCCTCATTTTCCAGTTCATTTTTCATTCCCCTCTCTCTCTCTCTCCCTCCACTCTCTCCTTCCCACCAGCGCTCAGTGGTGGATTGTTGAATTTCCCCTCCTCTAGCTATCATCCTCTATGAGTTGGCAGAATTTTTCACACAGTTTTTGGCCTGAGATCAGTGAAGCACCTTGGGCACGGAACAAAATATAGAACCGGGACGCGGAAACAGACACAGCCTCCCGCAGCAATCTCCTCCCAAGCAATTTTGATAGCTGGGGTGGCAGTGTGGGTTATTCCCTCTGTAATATACTATGAGGCCCTAAGCTTGTTCCCTGCACAGTAGAGAGCACTTGCTTCCCTCTGCATGACTCTCTCTTGACAGTCAGACAAACAGACATCCAATCTCCGGTTTGGATGATTACGTTGCTATTGACCATGACCTTATCATTCATATGTAATCTGTGCGGAGAGAATTCACATACCATTTTATAGTCGCACGAAAAGGAGGGGACAGCCACTCTTTAGTGTCAACAAGGATGGGACAGAAACTTTTCTAGGCTGCTGATCACTTTGCTTTGATAGTTGACTCCATTAGAAAGAAACAAATATCCGAATCGACATGGGTTCGGGTTCAGATTTAGCCTAAAATATGAGCTTGTTTTTTGTGACCATGAGTCATTTCATTGATCTGACTGATAACAATGGCAGACTTTCTGTGAAATATGAGCTGACAATGAGAGAAGCTTGGCTTTCCCTTTATTAAATGCCCTAAGCATCCATCTATGCCACCTTTGATGCCTGTGGCGAGGGCTAGTATTGACGGCTTACGTACTTTGATGATTTTTATGTAGGACAAACACAGCTACTTGATGTGTTATTTAAGATCTATCAATAGCTACTCTAAGGTATTCACAACAGCATGCAAGCAGAATCCCTCCTGCGATGCTCTTTGGATAAGAGAATTAATCCATGTCACACTAATGAGACAAAGGAGGGGTTATAATTTACATTAGCACATCTTCCTTTGTCAACTAATGCAATTGCCAATAACCTGTGATATCATTACAAAAAGTGGTGTTTCTCTGTAGCTGGCTTTGTCACAGAGAGGGAATGAGTTACACGGAGGAATGTTATTGTTTCAAAAAGAGGCTTAAAATGTGTGCTGTTAAATGCAAATGAATGCCTTTGAAGTACAGTGATCTTAGAAAATTAAGGATATCAATTTTTTTTTCTCGAATAAACTTGCAAGCAGCAGAGGTGGCATAAAGAATACAAAGATAAAAAGAAATACAGTAGAAGGCTGTTTGGTTAGTGGTCAGAAACGACAACAACCATCTAGTCTTCTGAACTGTTTAGACAGAGCTATGGGAAGAGTCAGTCTGTAGTGTCAGTCTTTTTTGCATTAAAGAGCATATTTTTGTTATTGAAGTTGAACCTCTATCAGGGATGTGCAGGCAATTACACCAAATGCTGCCATGCATGAAATCCCAGCTGGTTGTTATTGATAAATTTCCAAACACCTCCAAAGACTTTTCAAATTACCTCTCTCCCTTATTAAAACTTTACTCATGCATTTTATTTTTTTTTTTCATCCTTTTTCCAAGGGTGTGTGTGCGTGTTTGTGTGATAGTGCGAGAGCAAGCAAGAAAATATGTGTGAGAGAGAGAGAGAGAGAATGAGAGTGACAGAATGAGAGATAAAGAAAAAGAGAAAGACAGAGAGAGAGAGAGAGAGCTGGGAAACCTGCGTACTGTATGTAGGATTGGAGTGCTGGACATATGAACAGACAGCATCCATTTATCTCTTCCTAGTGTACCGATGGACAGGGCTTCATTATTAGTAGGGACCCAGTAAGCCAAACGTATTTCGAGCCATTTCTGTATTCAAGCAGCATACCTCTGCATTAACACAAGTCATTTCTCTTTACATGGCTGAATGAGATTCCCTTTTAAAACCACCTGAAGGTCAAATGAAACGCCATATTCCAAGGGTAGGAGAAATCAGAACTTCCCTTCCCTAAATATTCCCTTGCTTCGCTGTCATTTCTCAAGGGTAGATTTGCTCATTTGAGATGACATCTTAATTGCACTGAGTGGAGACGAATGGATTGCATAAATGCAAATGAATAAGTAAGAATAGTAGTTAAGTTATTTCCTCTGGAGCAAAATGCCCTTCACCACGTGAGGTGTTCAGACCTTTCAAATCAAGAATAGCACTTACGGAGACACGTCTTTTGTACTCCAAACATATGAAAACCACAATTCAATTAGCTGACAATGGCAACCCACCCACCCCCCGTAATCAAACAGCGCATTCACTGTATAAGAGGTGGCAAGATGCTTTTACTGTCACTTTCAGCTCCTGTTTTAATAAACCATTCATCTACTGTACCATGGGAGAGATTTGTCTTTTCTCTCAGCAAACACTGAAATCCTCTGGTTGTATGCATGTTTCTCTGAGAGTACCGCTGTTAGTAAACAGCTGATTGACCACTCATGTAGGCTGCCCTATTTGGTTTGACAACCTCTGTCGAGTATTCAGATAGATAGACCACCACGTTGTTGTCTTTGCTCTTGAACCCATCCTGCCCTCCAACCTAAGCCTGGTAGATAAGAGCATCCTGCCTGTGAACACATTTAAATGTAAATGTAGCCCCATGTGGAGGCCTTCATGAATAAAGACACAGCTCTAACTCCAACAAGCCTTTATTACAGTGTAATTAATCATCTCATTGGGCTAGAGATTAATAGCGAGGGAAAATTAAATGCATCTTTGAACACTCTGGAGAGATTGATTTTGTAAGCCTCAGAAAAATAATGAAAGGTGCAATATGATTAAAATGAATTGCACTGCATGTTGTTCAGCCCTCAAATATTTACACGGCATAAATATTTATCAGTGGAGTGTTAAGAGATACAGAATACTCGCCATCAAGGATTCTTTAGAGAACAACACATTTCAATCTGATGGATGTGAACTTTTTTTTTTCCCCTGAAAGCATAATAATGACACATGCTTTGATGTCAGTGCACTCCATAGAAGCCTGGCAACACTGCATAAAACAGCAGCCCTTTTTAGCAGGTCCTATATGTGACAAAATCTAAGAAGTACTCACAAGGGCCTGGTGGTCATGAATTACGTATTCCCGTCATGCTCCTTCCATCCAGTCCTTTGAGGCAGCAAACATAAACCCCAAGCTATAAAGCAAATGCACGGTAAGACCTCTCACCCCTGTAGCGTATAGGCCACTGGGAAGCACAGCAACACACACAGGGACAGAGGTAAGTGATTCTGGTGCCATGCAGCAACACAAGGAGGCAGGCTGCCACTTCTGACTGGTCTCTGGGCTGCAGAGGTACGTAGGGCTGGATTATGATTAGTATGCATCGCCAGTCTTGAGTCATGGTGGGGCACTGTGTCTATCCTGACAAAGCACAGGTGGAAGAGAGAGTTTGCTAACAAAAAGCCAGGTCTCCTTTGATGCTATAACACTCAGTCTGTCATCTAAGCAATATGTCACTTGCTCTTTTATTCTTTTTTCCTCTTGTATTCTCTGATTTTCTTGTTGTCTGGATGGCAGGGGAGGCTGGTGGTGGTCTTTGAACAGGGTGTTAAAGGGGCACAGGCATGCTCTGTGGAACATCAAACTCTAACAAATGAACATGATGGATAACTTTTTTAATCCTTAAAAAGGTAGGTTCACTAAGAACATATTCTTATTCACAGCAACGAGCAGCGGATCAGTGGCATAGAGAAGGAAGAGTTATACACATCCTCATAGCTGGAGGCAATAATGGATTTCTTACCAGTGGCTAGACACCTCTGGCTTCAATCATAGAACTGGATTTTTTGTGATGATGACGACGACGATGATGATGGTAATTATTATTATTATTATTAATAGTATCATTATTATTGTCATTATTAGTATTACTATTGTTATTATTATTATAGATAGTATTGAAGTCACCAATACCCAGCTGAAATACTGCAAACAGTACTCTTGGCATTTGACCATACTTTTAACTGCCTCTCCTCCTGCCTGGTTTGAGGCAATATTTTTATATTAGAGAACTCTAATTCATGTTTGACCTCTCAGTCACACCAGCACTTTTGAATGCAGAACTGGTGGAATAACAAATGCTCTGGTATAAAACGGTTAAATTCCATGAATGTGAGGATTAGAAATTCATAAAATGTTCACTTAGATGTGATGTAAAAAGTATGCAGGTAGGCTACTGCTGGGTTGACAGTTAATGCCTCAGCATCAGCTGAAGTGAATGTGACATTGGAATAGTGCAGTTTGCTCTGTGAACACACTTCTCCTCCCTGGTGTGTTGAAAGAAAAGCCTAGCAGAATTTCCACATTTTCAGTATTTTTCCTATATTTCCTTTTCTCAACACGACTGATTTGCATAGCTTACAGTGTTTGAACCCAAACACTACGTGTTAGTGTTCAATAATATTTCCAGGCTTAGTAATACGTTCAGCATATCGGGCCTGAATCTATCAAAGTAAATGGGATTACTTATTTCACAATATTTAATCTTCTTGAAGGTCTTTTTTTGACTTTGGTTGACTACATGACGGCATTAAATAATGACAGGAACTGTATGTTTCACCTTGCTTTCATCATTCCCAAAATGTATGCAATGTATAAAATCTGTATTAGCTGCCATGACTCATAAGAGACTGCTTGCCTCCAACAAAAACAGACACCAGATTGCATGTCTCATCAATGGTGCAGTCCATTTAACATGAGCTGACAGACAGATTGCAATTTGTTTTACACACAGCCTTTATGACAGCGCCCTTTACCATCCAGTAAACATAATAACATGTAGGTACTTAGTGCAGAGTTTTTGCTGAATACATTTCCCTTTTGACCTTGAAACAAGGTGTAATATATTACTTTGTTACCCACACAAAAAACCCATCCAATTAAACATCTGTGTGTGTCCTTGTAGCAATGATGAAAGTTACAGCTGTTGATGTTCTGTTCCCAATTTGCCTGCTTGAGAATAATTACATTGTAGCAGCTATGATTTCATTACCTGTTAGATTTAAAGGACACAATTGCAAGCAATGCATGCTATAATGCAGGCTGTACTGTACTTTGCTGTGCATGATTGCTCTAGTAGCTGTATTTATGGTCAGGTCTCTGTAGCCCCCAGGCACCATCCACCCCACCATTCCCTCCTAGAATACTGTTGGCTCACGTGAAGAGCTGGCATCTTAAGGCACACACCTGCTGGGTATTGCTCCTTGCATCCAATATTTTTCTAACTATAAAGACAATCCTGTGTTGTCAAGTTACATCAAGCTGAATGACTTCAGACCCACACTCCTGCTGTGCATGGACTCTAGTGTACAACCTATCCTTATCCCATTGCAAAAGCGCTGTGTTGCATTGTCAGGTCACATTACGGTGGACATATGCAGTCATACATTAGTTACACAGGGGGCTCCAGCATCTTGGTTTGTACTGTGCTTTGGTTCCTACAGCTGCTCCCATCTCCCTAGGAACCCTTCTTGTTCTCTAAGTAAGTGTGACCTGCCATGGGTAAACATCAAGGGCAACCACAGAGATTCCTGGAAGTGGTAAGTTTTTGCTTTCAATTGTTCTCTCCCATTCCAGAGATTTGTCAGCATCCACAGGACATCTCAATTGAGCATCTCATTGCTGAGCCTTTCAAGGGAATAGAAGTCTCTTTTTTTGTGGTTGGTATTTTGAATATATTTCAAAGAACACATCTCAGCATTTCAGATTCTCGCTGTTTCTAGGTTGCACATCTGCTGAATAACTCAATGACATTTTAGTGATCCAATTATATGTTGATAGAGTTTCTTGCCTTCATAGTAGTAAGAAAATTCATCGGATATTTTTTTGACCTGCAGACACCAAACTCCACAACACGACCCAAATGGAGACCACCTGTGCCCATCTAACTTTTTTTTAACTTTTTTTTTCATTACTGTCAAATTGCACCCCAAATTCTATCCAAGATCAAGCTACGGCAATACGAACACCATTCAAATTGGGAAAAAGATGTGCTACAAACAGAAATCATGAAACAAAAATCAACTGGGTCAAAGAGGGAGCAAATAGTGTACGGGCAATGATCACAATTACAATAAAGTGAGACAAGATACCTTAGATCTTTGAAGGTTGTGGTAAGACATATCTTGACTGTAAATAGAAGACCCTTCATTTTTTAACTTTGATATTGCCTGAGCAAGACAGCAGTGAATACCTTGTTCCGCTGATTGTGGATTCAGTGATGCCCCTGGGACACTGGCCTCCTCTGAAGCTGCTTCCCTCTGAAGAGTCCCAGGGGTAACCTCCTGGTATGATAAAAGAGAAGCTACCCTAAAGTAGACAGATGTCCCATTGACTTTCAGCTCTGGGAATTGTTCGATAGCTCTCCTCCATTTAAGAACGTATACATGGATCAAAAGATATCCCAAAATGGCTTGGTTTCTTTGGATTCACATTGATGGCAAGTTAGAGTGTGTAAGGGAGGAAAGCTTAACCAACTATTAATGCTGCATTCTGAGGACAAAAAAAGAGCACTACAAACAGAAAAAACACCTTCAGGTTTTTCACGTTTGATTGGTAAAAAGACCTCAGCTTGTGCCAAACAGTATAAGACTGCTGAGCAGTGCATGTTTCTGACTCGGTGAACCATATGTAGCTTAAGAAATATATGGAAATCGGAACTCATGTAAATCTTCATTCAAAGGAATTTTGATATCATAGTCAAATGTCAAGATGCTGAAAGGGGCAAGTAGTGTACTCTTGGTTCATAAGAAAAGGAAAATCCCATCTTTTACCTAGAGTGAAGCTGTGGCTGTGGGCAGGCTGAAATCTCTCTCCTTTCTGTTCTGTTCTGGCCATATGAGATAAAGACTCTAAAGTCAATCTGCTCACCAGTGATCAGTGACTCAAAGCCACTCTTATCCTCACTCAACTGATCAGGAATCAAAACCAGGAAGTCCACTCTTCCAAGCCCACAAAGAAGAGAATGTACACCACTAAGCTAAAAGCTTAACCTCAAGCTCAAGTGGTACCTTAGCTTAACTCTGCAAAGGTGACATTTTCAGATCAAGAAAAGTTGCAGTGGAAAAAGCAGAAAAGCAGTGTGTGCTTCACATTTGATATATTTAATTGTTTTGGTGTAAAATGCAGTGTATTTAAAATAGCTACAGTATATTGTCATTTTACACATATCGCTATATGAAAAAAACATTAAAAAAAACATGTGACTGTTAATAGGATAATGTTCTGTATGCATAGTTTGTTTCTAAGTATGCAATCAATACTTGGCTACGGTTGTGGTTGTGCATAAGGGGGATATGGGGATAGTGTTAGCCAGTGGGCGGTAGTGTGGCTCTAAAGGTCATTTTCTTGCCTGAAGTAAGATTATCTCGTTCTCTGGTGTGAGCTGGCAAGAGGGTGGACAGTACAGTTATATAGACCATATGCTGTTGCTCTTGTCCATTCAGCACAGTTCTGCATTGACCCTCACCCACTTGATCTGCCCAGTCCATCATGCTCTATACTGAAAGATTTATTAAAAGAATAATAGATTGTTCATCAAACACTGGGTGTCAGTTTGTGTGTTTAATCATTGGAGTGAAAGCCATGCTCAATCATAGGCCATTCTTAACCTCTCGCCTCTGAATTGAGGCAGGCTCTTGTTTTTGCTGACACATCAAAGGTCATGTTGAGACAAATAGTTGTTGAGGGGAAACGGGTTCATAAACTATGCAACTTTGACACTTCTCTACTGCATATGCATCAGTTTTGCAACTTGGTCTGAACACATTGCCCAAGAGATTGTGTCAAATATTTTGTCCGAACTTGTTATTAACAACTTATTCAAATCAACTCCTCTATCAATGAGATAAATTAATTCAGGACTGTGACAGACATTGAAGAGTGCCTTGATTAATTAAACTTCATAATGCAGGGAATGTAACATAAAGAAAGTATCCAGGACCAGGATTGGCTTCAGTGGCCTCACACATTCTATGCATAGGGTGCTGAAAGAACTACTTCCTGTGATCTGAGTCAATCTTCATATACTGTAATTATTGACATGCAATGTGATGAACACTTCACTCTTCCGAGGAAAATACATTTAAAACTCCAAGCAATTTGTGCAGTGTATTGTACAGAAGTGTACTTGTAATTAAATTTGGGCAGCATGCACTCACACGAAAGCCATGTGGTAACCATATGAAATAATGAGGATGCAGATGCTCCAGGCTAAGATACTGCCATGCCAATTAGTACCTCTGCTCTTCTGTCTCACACTGTTAAAAGGAAGTGTGTCTCAAGAGGTTCTCAAGGTGGTTCTCTTGTATATAGTTTGTGATTTGTTTGTATCTTATAAAATAAATAGTGCAATGCCTTCTTCACTAAAAGTCATCAGAAGGTCCTCCTCAATAAAAAGGGCAAAATGATATAGACAGTGTCATCTTGCAGCAATCTGGTGGTTCAATCAATCTAATGAACTCTCTTTTGAAGATTACATTTTGATGATTATTTTTCTTTTTGCTGCTTCTCCCTAGCCAAAGGCATGATGGAGATGGAGATAGTTATTTACCTGGCAAGTGGCAACATTTCCTACATATTTTGTTAACCCATATGCTTTTTGCATTTAACAGTAAATAGGAATGCACAGTACAATAACTCACCAGTCAAACAACTACCTCAAAAATGTTTGATTTCACTCTGGTTAAGATAAGATTTCATTATAATCAAAACATATTTGTGGATAAAGGTAACATACATACAGAATTGTCCAGAGATGTGCACCGATGCATTTGCAGAGAAAGTGCTGACATGTAGTATGTACAGTGTAACATATTGAAACATATAAACTGTGTAAGCACATTCTGCATAGATTAGTTCAAAGCATAGGAATGCGATGGTAGTCCAAGATAGTTCAAATAAACAGTGCAGATGCCCTGTTTGAGTACAAAGTATTGTACTGTTTGATAGCTAGTGGCACAAATGAGCACCTAATACACCCCATGTTTCACCATGGGGGGATGAGGTGGAGGCTGAAGGTGCTCCATAGAAGCATAGGCCCAATGTAGAGGGGGTGGAGGTGTCTAGGATGGAGTATAGTTTAGTCCTCATGCAGGCTCCAGACACAGCCCTACAACAGAACAAGCCTTTTTCACCAGTTGGTTTATCCGGTCTGCCTCCCACACCTTGGTACTGCTTCCCCAGCACTCCACCACAAAGAACAGCGCACTGTCCACAACTTATTGATAGAACATGTAGAGGAGTCTGTTGCATACATTGAAAGACTGATGCATCCCACAGTAGGGGAGCCTTCTGAGAACTTTTGGAGGTGGCAAGAACCAGAGCTGAATCTTAAGTCTCAGGTGTAGAAAGTGAACAAGTTAGATAACAGCACAATCACGGGGCAAACCTGTGCTACTCTGCAGCACGCCTGACACACTGCTCCGGATGCAAACAAACTGTGGCCTGGTCATATAGTCTGTAATCCAGGAAACCATGGTGTTGTCCACCTGCATTGCTCTAAGCTTCTCCCCAAGCAATAGGGGTTGGATGGTGTTGAATGGATAGGGTTGGAGAAATCAAAGAGTATGATTCTATGCTTCCTGGCCTCTCTAGGTGGGAATAAGCCCTGTAGAGCATGTATATAATGATGTTGTCCATGCCTATGTGGGCCTGGTATGCAAATTAGAGGGGATCCAGAGACTCCCTCACCAGGGGTCTGAAGTGCTGCCAGACCAGCCTCTCAAAAGGTCACTATGTGAGAGGTCAGTCCCATCAGCCTGTTGTCTCTGAGACCACTGGGCCATCTCTTTATTGGGCACTGGGACATTTCAGGAGGTGGCGTAATCAGCCACACTGTCAGGGTGGGTGGGTGGCGGTAGGTGGGGTCCCATTAGGCTGGCCGGTGACAACTCAGTGGATGACATCACATGCTGCAAACTCAGCCCACAGCAGGATATAAACAACAATGGTACCTGATTACATCATCTAGAGTTAACAAAAGCAGCAAGACCGCCTCCGTATCTCTTACCGCTCTGTTTCCCTCTGTCCGCTCGCACCAGTTGGAAACCCTCCAGCGTGATCGTGGAGTACAGTGTATTCCCCTGTAGCCGTGTCTCTGTGAAGCACATTAGGCTGCATTCACGATATTCCCACTGGGTCCTTACTAAGGTACAGAACTCATCCATCCTGTTTGCCAACAATCTCACATTCCCCATGAAATTAGACGGAAGGTAGGGTTTAAATCTCCTTTCTCTCTCACCTTCGTCCTCGCTCTCTTTCCTCTCTCTAGGTTGGTCTTTAGATTCTTTGGACCCACACGGGCTGCCAGCCTCAGGGTGATCGCTACCTTCAAGTGTAAGACAGCATAAGTCCAGTTGTAAAGTAGAGAAAATGATAAAACTACTATAAAGGTACTAAAGAAAGAAAGTAATAGTACATTTAAGCTAGCTTTGAGTGCTGAGAAAAATAGAAAAAGCAGAATAGTAGAAAAGAGTGCAGGAGCTGCTGCAACTGATGTCCACTAGCTCAGTGTGATTTTATAATTCAAGCCTCTTGTGATTGACAGTGGCAACAGTTCGCCAGCTGGCTGGGATTATATGGGGGTTAACCCTGAATTCATTAACGCTTAGACAGGTGATGTTTCAAGCGTGTTACCGTTTAAGAAATGGAAACATTTCCTTCACCAGGGTGAGACTAAAAAATGTTGACAATTTGAATATATAATTTTGCGTAAAGTTACACTATTGTTTGAGGACAATGGGTGGATATCAAACTCATTCAGGTTTGCTGGTTATTCCTTTATCTTCTTCCACCAAAAGACACGAGGAAGGTTGGAGCAAAAATCATCAATAAAAATTTGACCTTTAATGAAATAAGTGCTACTTGGTGGATTGGATGAAGAAATGAGGAGTGGACCCTAACAATTCAGAAAAAGTCACGTCAAACTTACAGTTTGGATTGTCATAATTTTAATTATATGTCTATAACATATAATGATTTTACAATGCTTGCAATTTATTAAAACTGAATTTGAGAAATTTCTATAAACAATTCACATACATAGTGGCATGATAAAAGACATGCTAATGAAAATCTATACATGTAATATACAATATATTTGTGCAGATATAGGGGTTACAATATGATGACCACAACCAAGTTTCATATCTACAGCCATACGTTGAAATTTAAAGTTGAAAGTATTTCGATTAAATACCATGAATGTTAAAGAAATGTGCAAAGGCAGTCATCTCAAGTTTTTATGATGATGTAATGGCACTGCCATATCAAAATAGCAGCTCAGATTTGAATATATCACTCAGTATCGAAAGTCATAGTTCAAATAATATCTGCCTAATACCTCACATAGAGAGAAAGTTGATTTTACCATTAAATTATGAAGTTACTTGAAGAGAAATGTAAGTGGGAATATAGTAAGTTCAGCTAGAGTTTAAACATTTAATGATGGGGCTGCGGAGAGCGTGTATGATTGACAGTCAAAGGGCTGACAGTTCATACCCCTTGATATTCCTCTTTGGTAACAATGGTAACGACATGGCTTCATTCCAGGAGCATGATGTGATAGGCTAAAAGGGTGCATTACAGAAGATGGGTGGCTGCAGATGAGTTACTGATAAAATGGTAGGGTAAGTCGACTTGACCGTTTCTTTCTGTGGCCCAGAGTTGCTGAATCGGTAGAGCATGTTGATGCTGTGGCCGCACATTTAACAGGCAAACTATCATTTTGATGAAAATGTCTGTTAATCCCTTTTGTATTATAATATCATGACTACTTCTTTTCAGTGTAATTAATTGTATGAGATGCTTTCTCTAATGCCAGTATTGAGCCTTCCTTTGAGAAATGTGAAGAACTGTTAAGCTTCATTGGAAACATAATTTCCAAAACGCAAATCATCCCCACCGCTCAGGATGTAGCCATCCCATACAGATTACTGCCTCACTAGATTCATTTAATGTTGTCTCTGTTTACTCATTAGTCAACACCATAGCCAAGAGGAGGCCCTCTACCTGTGCCCTTGATATTCTGCCAACTAAATTTCTTAAGGAAGTCTTAGAAATGATCTCTCATATATCTTACCCATTATTAGAAGGAGTACCTCTATAAGAGCCAGGCTCTCTGTGTTCATTCATTTGTGCGTTTGTTCATGTTCGTGTTCATGTTCGTTACCGCTTTTTGCCATAAGAGTCCTGCATGAGGGAAATACAGTGTGTGCTTGTATATAGTAGAAGTTCAACAAGCATCAACCAACTCCGGGCTAGTGTGTGGAAGTAGCTCTGTGTTTTGTTTTTTTTTGATGACGAAGTTAACACATGAATTAAATATTTTGATTTAAATATTGTCAGCGATCCTCTTAGTTACAACAACACTGTGCTACCACAGCACTTTGGTGTTAACAGGTGGGATTTTCACTCACTCCGATCATGCATACCCTCCCAAGCACCTAAAAAGGGCAAGCACACTTGTTCATTCATCCTCCCTTTGGCATTGTCCCATGCACCTTCTTTAAGACTGCTATTGTTGAACCTCTCTTTAAAGAGTGGGTATTTTTAATTTTCTCTTTTATGTCATCTGAAGTCATCTATAGTCATAGAGATCAGATAAATCAGATACAGTAAATTTCAGTAAACATTAGTACATAGTAACATTTTAGTAAATATTGTTTAGAAATATTTGTAATAATTTATATTGCAGCACTTCTCCTCCACCCAGAACATGTAAAGACCATTTCGGAGGTATTGCTCTGCTTATACCTCCGCTGCCTTTGCTGCCTACCGTAAATCCTCTAATATTGGCCCGGGCCTTTATTTACCTCAACTGCAGAGGGTACCAGGCCTTTATTGGAAGCAGGCTTATATTAGAGACAGGCCTTTATTTCTAATTCCCTCTGTTTGATAAGTATATTTGCTCATATTTTAGCACGAAGCCTCCTTGTTTTCTGATCTGCTTCTGTTGGGGTACGTTAGGTAGACGTTTTTTTGTTACTGCAATTCATTACGATAATTACGGTAATCGACGACGGCATGCTCCAGAGACTTCCGCCGGCCGAGCAGGCTAACTTCCGGTTAGCCCTCTGCTAACTTGAATGGGGATACAGCTACTGCCATCTTGTGGCACTTGTACGTTACTACAAACTACAGTTACATTATATAACAGGCACCAGGAGTTTACCGGTATCCACCGTTGTTTTTTCCTTTGTTTTTTTCCCCGGCCTGTATTTGGGGCCGGCCTTTATTTGTTCGTGTCGACCACGCCCCCGGCCATTATCGAAGACCCGGCTTTTAATTGACTACCAGCCACTATTAGAGGAAATACGGTATATTAGGGTCCAAATGTTCATTCACACATAAATATATATACAAATGTATATATATATATATATATATATATATATATATATATATATATATATATATATATATATATATATATACACACATTGTATATACATACATACGAATAATGGTTTATATGCAAAACATTTACAAGTTTTGAATTTCACAGTTCTCATATAAGCACACTTGGCATTGGCAAATTGGCATTCTTTTATTTGTGAATTTTGTCACTCTTGTGGTGCATCATGATCTGCAAATGATGCTGACATGCACTGTATGTATCCTGCATTATATTATTAATATAAATATACTGTATGTTAAACGATAACTTTTGGGTTTCATTCATGTTCTTGGCTTATATCCACCTCCCACTGTCTTTCATTATCTGACCATGTCATGGGAATGATGCAGGCTTGCTTCTGTCTGTAGATATACATTTTCCTTCTAAGACAGACTATTGGGCATTACTTCATGGTTGTGCTTCATTACGGTTAGTAAAGGGTAGTTACCTGTGAGCTATGAAAAATACAGGTACAACTGGAACATTTTCTGCAAAGTCAATGTGAAGACAGCTTCATCCTAATATAATCTGGTAGACTACAACTGAATTATTAACAGAACTGTAGCCAATCTAAGTGGCCGTTAAATTAGTTTGCCCAAATTGTGGATCTTTAATGAGCAAAGGCATAACGCTACTATACACTGAAAACCTTACAACTCTCATTTTACTGTAGCTAGAAAATAACAGGGTTTTCAATGACATTATTTTTTTCAAAGACATGCTATGGGACCCCATGGACTTCCACAAACATTACTAACAATCTCTTATTCCAATATCTATAAAACCAAAGCACTGTTGCCACTGCCTTTTGGATGGACTGAAATTACAGCCAGTTTGTGACAAAGGTTTCCTAAAATGAGCGGAGTGTTCCTTTAATTTGTAAAGACAATACATATACTGTACAGTTGCTGGTATGACCATATGAGGTGGCAGGTAAAGTAGTAAACACAAACACTGTTAGTCCTCCTCAGAGCTATCCCTAAGGCTCCTTTAGGGATTGTAACACTTCAGCACACCTGTCTGTGTTTTCGCTGTCATATCACTCAGTATTTCGAGTACATTTACTCAGAGAACTACTGGCATACAAAATAGCTGTCTTGAGTCAAAGTGCCTACCAAAGTGCCTCCCATCCCACCCCACCATGAAGAGGGATGGGAGGGGGTCATGTGTTTTTGTCATGTATTTTATCATGTGTCTTTGATGTTATATTATGCTTGAGGTCCTTGTTGTCAATGTTGTTCTGTTATGAGCACAGACAAATTCCTGACAACTAAGTTGGTATGGCAATAAAGTATTGGATTTTGAATCATTGTCTTATACATGCCAATGATTCTAAATATACACGCAAAATAAACGTTTTCCATTGCTTGGTGTTAATGAAACTACAACATTATTCTCACCATAATATTTGTCGTCCATTAAGACAGGCAGACTGAAATTTTCCAGTGTGCAGTTCAGGATTATGCTTTGGTGAAACAGCGTGCATTAGTCCATTAACGGTTTAATCACACAATGCCAGTTTCATTTTATCAGTGTGAGTGTGCTGGCAGGGAGGTGGCAACCAGAGACTGGGTTACAGGGGGAGAGAGATGGATGGGAGGGGGAGGGGCAGAGGAAGAAAAACAAAGTTTAGTGTTGACAACAGAGACAGTGGGGGAGGCATATTCTACAGAGCAAAAAATAGGCATTTAGAGGCAACTGCGACAAAATGATGAAAGCACTAACCTAAACCCTCTTCATCTGTTGTACATATTCTACTGTGGCAAGGTAAATGTCCATTCCATGACAGTGTGAGGGGGCCATGGGATTTATTCCTCAGCTGCTCTGTCTCCAGTGCATTGAGGGGGCTATCCAGGACAGAAACGCGCACTCCAGGGCTTAGCGTGAAGTGTAGAACAACAAAACTGATGTAGTTGGGTAATCATTACTAATGTTATCAGGGATCTGTTTATGGTCATGATGATGCACATTTAGCTACGGTGGAAAAAACTGTATTGAAGACAGCTGGAAAATATTTCACTTCTCACAGGTGAAATGGAGTTGAAATAGGCCTTATGAACGATGCTGGCGCTGTGTTTATCTTCCTCCTTCTTGAAATCATATCTGATTGGCCTAGTGTCAAGCTAAAATGGGCAATGTACCATTCCAAAAAGGCTCACATATTCGCAGATCATAATGCGCAACAAGAGTGACAAAATTCGTAAATACGAAAATGCTGAATTTGCAACTGTACTTATATGGGAACTATGAAATTTAATAGCTGTAAATGTATTAAGAGCTTGACAGGTACACAACTGAATACATTTGAATACAAATTTGTATTTATTTTTGCAAATGTCATTCAGTTACCTGCACGTTATTGTGCATTTGTGAATACCAATATTTTCTATTTGCTGAATGTTTAGATTTCACAACACTTCAAATCTTCCCAAAGTGCTATGGCTACGAAATTGTCATTTTTACAAAAGGTGAATGAAACTAACAGCCCGGAAGAATCAAGTTAGTTAAATGAATCCATCTTACCACCATTAGTTAATATGTTCCTGTATCAGTATCTCCGAGACCAAGTCCTGTACATTTATTGTATCTGGTGAATAAAGTGATTCTGATTCTGATTTCTCAAGGTCCATTCAATTGTTCTATTTGCATAGAATTATAACAGTGTATTTAATTACTAAAGAGTCATTACCCAGACTGACCAGGTTTGATATTTTAGGCACAGAAAGACATAGAGTACTTCCACCTGCACAATTTCAGATTTCAACTTGACTACCATCCAAACCATCCATATTTGAAGGGCTTCAGTGCACCATTTGGTTTGTCTCAGAACAAGATAATGGGTGGCTTGACAAACTATTTACCAATACTGAGGGTTGGTGATGTAGGTTACAGAAGGATGGAAGGGTTGAGTATCCCTCATAATGGCTTATATCCCAGCATTCTTAATGAATGTAAATGTGAGCCACAAGAGGTGGAGGAAAATGCTTAAGGCTGAATATCCAGACATACTTCATGACGACCTCACGCATTACGGCTTTATGATTGAAGATGATGTGTTGAGGCATTCCCATTGGAAAACAGAGAGTGTATTTCTGTAGTCAATTACACACTCTGGGTTTCACAGAGACAGATTTTCTTTGTCTCAGGGAAAACTCAAATTCCCAAGGCTATTACATCTGTCCTGGAGAGCGAAAATTCTAAAGGCAATTAGCCTTGGTCTCCCAAAGGATCACCTCCATAGGGATGGCATATGTTTGTTGTTTGTTAAGTCCTTAATGTTCAATTGACATAGCAAAAATAAATTGCATGTTACGTTCTTTTTAGGTCGGGAGCACAAGCACTGTAATTTACTCTCAAAATATCAAACGCGCATCTCTGCTCAGCTGCACAGTCTCAGTTGATATGAAGAGAGTTTGTTTTAATTATGATGTTAGCATAGTATGAAAAAGGGACTTTGATACAGAGGATGAAAAGTTTTAATTGGCTTCATTAGTGATACATTCAGTGTCTCCTGAGTGACATCTCATATCAAAAAGCTAAACTTATGAAGTGAATAAATGCCGATGTATTGATTCTAGTTGTTTCCTCTCTGATTCCTCTGATAGTACTTAACTATTTTGCTCCCATGCTGTCTAAAAGTTCCAAATGGTTTACAGCAATGGCATTAGTCTCAGCTGGTAAGTATTTGGCTCTGCCACTACAGTAGTACAACTCTCTCTATGTCTATGGATTTATTCTTTACTCTCATCCTCGGCAAGGATACTCAGAGGTAATGTGCAGTCTAAATCCCTCTATGCAATCTTCAGCCACAACTGTCATATCAGAAAATGTAAACCTAATAGCTTGTGCCATCCTAAGAGTTCATGGAAGAATGTCATACAGGTTTGCACATGGAAGGAGAATTGTGATGAAGTGCTTCTCAATTCACACAAGACTGAGCATATTGTAGCCAATGGTTCCTTTTTTGTCTCAATTTCCAGGTTATAACTTTACATGAATATGTTCAAGATAGTTCCTGTGGGTCCACTGTAGACACAGTGTATCTAAACCCCAGTTACATTTGACAATTACATGTGACTTTTGTCATCTCATTATGGCAAGAGGTGTCAGGTGTGTCAGATGTCAGATGTTGATGCACAAAAATTGGATTTTGCACACATTGTGTACTGTAAGGTGCTTCAGATAAAAGTGTCCATCAAATGGCAAATGTTATTGCTCACATTGTTATGAGATCCTCCAGGCTTTACTTTGGGATAGGAATTCTATCTCGTCTGGATGAAATCCAGGCACAATGGGTATATGAGCAATGCAAAAAGGCGGGGAGGGAGAGAAGAAAAAAAAAATGTGCGCAGAGATTTAAATTAAATGCGGCCACAAGAGAGACCTAGTGGAAGTTTTCTGGCCACATGTGGATGCGCAGCAATTTAGTCTCATAACATCAGATATTCATGATCAGTTCTCAAAAGGCAAATTAAAATGGCAAGTATAACCACGGTCTAACTGCTGCTTTGTAATGACATAGTTATGAGTGAACATCATCATGATTAGAAAAGACACTGTTTTTTCCCTGGGTAGGATGTAAAGCATTTGAACTGCACTGTGTTCTCTTACATTATCTCTTTTAAGACAACGAAGTGATGAGACAGCCAGTGATTATTCATGCTAACTGCAACATATTTACAATATGAAGTGACTGTTGTGTCTTGACATTAATAGCAGATGATATTGAACAGAATGAGATAAGATGGTATGTTAAAGTAAGATTTCTCTGAAAGTTGTCTTGTGGCATTCTGTTTGAAAGTATTCTGCACCAGACTGTCATTACCCTGACATATCAATGTATTATGTATTATGCTTACATGTGTTACTATGTTCAAATACATTATGGAACATTAAGGAACTACTGCTACATAACACTCATCACAACGCAGCAGCTGATGTCAGCACGTCGTCATCACTTCCACCCTAACCCATAACCACAAACTCCTTTTTATAACACTACTGCAATCCCATACAGCCAAAATACACTTAGGGTTGTCCTTCTGCACACAGTGTGCTGTTACTTTGCCTGCAGACTCATCCTTAGGAGGGATGCTCGCTGCATTTCCGTCTTTCATACCCGGGAGCAAAAAGGTACTTAACGCAAAGCAAGGTTAGCCTGGGTAATATTTAATAACAATGATCACTAATAAATTGTGAATAAATCATTTTTTATCATTTATTGATTATCATTTCATGGTTAACTAACAACTAGTTAACAATTAGTTAATTTGCTACATTGTTCACTAATTACTAGTAATAATATAGTGTACATTATCTAACCATTAACTAATTAATCAATTAATAATTTAGGTATTGTATTATGTGTATTAACTTTTCAGAAATTAAATCAATGATTTGAGTCTTAGTTTGTTAGTAATTTGTTATTATCCAAGTTAATCACTTTTATATGATAAATTAAATATTCATATGTGATTAACAAATGATTTGTAAAACAAATAAGAATTATATGGATCACTACTATAAAGTTCCAACTGAAGCTGAAATACTTATTAAAGGGTTATCAAGTGATTCTTGAACATAAATGAAAATTACTTACATCTGATGACCACTGAAAGTCAAATGAGATAAGAAAGATGTAATAAAATTTTACTGTCTCGTGTTTCTATCTCATGTTTGCCATCAGGAAGAATGTTTAGGCTGCCCAACTGTGAGCTCAACAGATACAAATTCTCCCTCGTACTACTGAATTACTGAAGAACAAGCACTAAATGCTTTTTGACACTTTTGTCAACGGAGCTTCAGTAGTGCTTTTTTATGTCCAAGACTAATAAAGTTTATCTTATCTTGAAAAACAAAGATTTAATGCGGTCAAGCACAAAGTGTAGTGAGCTATAACAACCATAATGCATTGTGGCTATTACACAGCGCATGACATTGGTCTGACAGTTGTGTTGAGTCTGTCCTGACATGAACTGAATAGAGAGGCAACGTTGAACCTGTGTGTTAAGTGATTTTTATTCCTCTGTTCAATCTATTCAAATAATGATGGACTTGATGTTGTAGGCTGAGGAAGTAACCTATTTGTTATTAGCTAGTATGTTATATTTGCTTACAAAACTAGTGATAATCAGAAGGGGGTATAAAAGGGGGGGGTCAGTTAATGTTGCAGGAGCAAGATAGCCAATGCTAGCCACATTAGCTTTTACTTAATACAGTAAGAGACTTGGCTCGCAAAGTTAAATGTCTTTAAAATGCAGCCAAAATATAGCTTACATACACAAATGAGTGAAAAAAAATAACATCAAGTCAATTATTATTTGAACAGATTGAACATAAATATAAAGATCATTTTGAAGAGATATACTGTAAACATCAGTTGCAACTTTATAATAAGGACCTAGCCAATGTTCATTTATGTTTTAGAGACCACTTATTATCCATTTACAAACCATTGTAAACATCAGTTGCAACTTTATGATAGTGCCCCACAAAATGATTGTGTATATTTTACAAATAATTAGGTAATCATTTAAGGATACTTGACTAACTATTTAAAGGAATAGTTCACCCAAAAATTGAAATTCAGTAATTATCTACTCACCCCCATACTAGTTTGTTAGTCCATAAAACAGTCCCGGAGCTTACCAGCACAACTTTGTAGCAGCATTCTCCAAAAAAACGTCTTTGGGGACCAATCTTTACAGTTCCGAAAAGAACAGAAAAAGAACAGAAAATATCCATAAAATTACTTCATACAGCTTAATCCAAGTCTTTTGAAGCCAACGATCGCACAGTGAGTGGAAAAGACCAATATTGAAACTATTATTTAGCACAAATCTTCACTATAGCCAGTTATTGTCGAAAACAGTTGCACGTCTTTCAAACATCTGCTCACGCTAACACTATACATGTAAATTATTTCACATACCTCCGTTCTTTGTAGAGACACGGCCGGTGTTCCGCGCAGGACTGTCCCCCTGTAGATGAGTGTCCCCCCAGTGTAAACACACACGTCATACACAGCAGTCTGCTTCAGCGGTAATTCCACTTTTCTTATCTGGACTTTTGGACGGTAATCCTCTGAGGAGAAAGTTCACTACATAGTCAGACTATACGGAAGGACTTAGTGGAGAAATTGACATCCGGTGATTAGCCGCAGCCTTGTGAAAGGTCACAGTTGTATTCCATAATGACGCCCGGACACGGAGTCTCACAGGCTTCTCTCTGTTGACCCATCCGGGAAGACCTCTCACTCTGATCATTTTTTAAATATCGCTGCTGGGGAGAGAAGCTACAACAGCTAGGAACCACACCAAAGACCAAAAAGGTAACGTTAGGTCCAAGTGAAGCTTTTTCAGTTTGTGTTTGTGTAGCCCTATGACTAGGAGTGTAAACACGGAAGTGGAGGAGATTCACGACTGCCCACGTGCAACCGTTTTTCAACAACGGGCTGTAGTGAATATTTGCGCTAAATAATGGTGTCACTATCGGTCTTTTCCACTCACTGTGAGATCGTTGGCTTCAGGAGACTTGGATTATGCCACAAGAGCTGCATGTAGTAATTTTAGGGATATTTTCTGTTCTTTTTCTGCTCTTTTCAGAACTCTCAAGGTCCCCAAAGACTTCAGTTATTTTGGAGAGCGCTGCTACGTTGTGCTGGCAAGCTCCAGGACTGTTTTATGGACTAACAAACTTCACCTGTGGTTCATCTGGCATGGAGGAGAGAAGATAATGACAGAATTTTCATTTTTGGGTGAACTATTCCTTTAAAATTGTTAAACTGGATAATAACAAATGACTAAGAAATTGTTAACTAAGGCAATCAAAAATCATTGATTCAATTTCTTACAATGACTGTGATTTATTACAATGCAACATATAAATAATGAATTATTTATGAACATGCCATTAATTAGTGATTATATAATATACATTATGTAATTGAAAATGTAGGAAATCATCATTTAGTTGTTATATAACCATTCAATTATACTTAATAAAAAATAAAGATTTTTTCACCATTTATTAGTGATTGTTATTATAAAACGTTACCCTAACCTAAAATATACTGTGATGTGCCATATACCACAAAAGGCTTAAAGCCAAAACTCAAACTATAATGGCCAGAGTGTTGGTGTTTATGACATGCAAATTAAGGACAGAGTTTATTTATTATTAATTAAAATTAATTAATGTATGCTAGTGATTATATCGGCAATATTCCAAGCCGTCTCCTCTCCTCCTACAGTAAATTACTGTTTTCTATGCACGCTCTGTATTTGATTAACACGTTTATCTTGGGAACATGCAATTATGAAGCCTCCATTAGCTCTCCATTGTCTTCCCCTTATTGAAATGGATTTTTCTCCTAACCATTTGTGTGGTAGCAGATCCTTAATTCAATCTGGACGGTGAGGTAGTATGAAAACATCAAAGGTCTCTGAGACAGCACCTTGCTCCCGGTCTCAGCCAAAGCCTCGCTAACTCCCTTTCTAAAATAAATGCCCTCTCCACATAATTGGTGACTGAGGCTCCAGCTCATGCACACTCCATTTTTTGCCGGAGCCTCCCTCGCGAAAACAAATCCTCCATTCCCGCGGCCGCATTACTGCATAGTCACTGCGCCAGAATCCCCATGGCAACAGACATGTGCAACAGCCTGCCCTCCCCTCTTCCTTTCCTTACACCCCCAGAGCACTCTCTCGCCGTACTAAGAAACTCAATGAGCTTGACAGTACAAATGTGCAGCATTTTCCACTATGATCTACAAAGGTAACAATGCAGTAGTGGGAAGAAAAGATATCTTTCGTAATAATCTGTCAACTGAAACTCTCTTTTAGTTCAGCCGGTTGCTATTGGAAACTACATGAGAAGACGGAGTTAAAGAGCAACAAGCGCGGCATACAGGTTGGAAGTAGATGGTATATTCACTGTGATGAGGAAAGACAGCCTGTTCTTGTAGGTTGCTGGTCCATGGAACAACATCAAAACCAGTTAATACAGTAAACAGTAGAGTCTGAATCACTAATGAACCTTTGATTCAATTTTTGTCACGATAAAGTTATCGGACATCTTGGATGCCACCCTGATATACCGTCTCACTTTGTCACTCTATTGCTCTCTCTGCCTCTGTTTCTCACACACTCATTTTCTCCTCTTATCCCCCTCTCTTCCTCCTCTCTGTGTTTCTACTCCCTTTCAATCTCTTTCAATATCAGTCTGACCTGAGCTGTAATAATATTGTGAATTGGGGTTGCTGCGAGTGAAAAAGTCAGGCTGACCGGCAACCCCTATTTCCTGCTCTCACAGCACCTCATCACAGTAGAAAAGACACATAATTTCTCAATCCACATCTAACAGAGGCCCCACTTACACTCCCTGCTCTGAAGTGAACTGGACAAATATAAGGTACAGCATTAAACCGAGTTCCTTCCTTTTTTTTAATTATCTCTATGGAAAAACTCTGGTGTTTTATGATAATTGGGTAATAAATTCAGTCACAGTAATCTCATAATGTTCACATCACTTCTTCAGGGAGAAGGGTATTGTTATGTGTTATGAAATCAGACCAGATCCATGGTTTATAAATAGCACAAAAACAAACAAAGTTTAATCCCGAGAAAGCCTGCTAAAGATGTTCATCTACACACTGGTGGAAAGTATACAACATTCTGTAAAAACTGACTCAATCGTATATATATAATATCTGGCTCACTAAGGTGAATCATTAAGCTTTGTTTTCATTTCATTCATAGTCTGCTTATTTTGATGGCCAGTCATGGGCTACTAACATGTAGTTTAACTGTATTTTCATTAAGAATAACAGGATCATTCTTCATATTTTCTGGTAAATTACCATCTACTCTCTACACATGCCAGTCAGTCACTGATTTTGCTTAATACTTTCATAATTAACGTTTTCCCCACTGGGTACCACCACCTAAATAAATACCATTTGTATGACATCAGTGTTTTACCATGACACAACATATGAAGCACATCTTTTTCTCAGCAGAATAGCCCTCTGGGTCTATATGAAAGGTTAAAAGTGACTGAAAGCCAAATGCCCTTGAGAGATGTAGGTTGCCCCGTTGCACCATGCCGTCTTCCATTTTATCACTTGCGCAATTTGATTTAAAGGGGCCAGGGTCATCAAGTCAAAATGACATGCAATCCAAGGTGATAAAGGGGCGGTCTCTTTAACCGTGATTAGCAGCAGCACTAGATTACTTCAATTAGTGTGTAATCATCTCCGACATTAGAGGTGAACGGCCTGACGCCTGAGCGATTCTCAAATACCATCACTCTCACGCCCAGTGCAACGAATATCAATGATGGCCATGATTCCTTCCCTCCCTCTCCTGCATGTCCCTCCCTTTTTTCCCATGTGCTCCTTCAGGGCATCTTTGTCCTTTATAAAGGGAAGATCATATCCATACATGTCACTTACAGTACATCACTTTCCTCATATGTCATTTGCATTGCTGTGTCAATGCTGCCCTTCGACAGCCACTTCTGGTTCATCAGCACCAAATGTCAAACTCTTTGACAACATAAAGGTCACTAAAGCGCCGTTTGGGGTTTGTGTTTTAATATTGCTGCGACTAACGGCAATGTGGCATTATCAATACAGCCAGAAAATGGCAATGGGTATCCAGGGTGAGGGAAAATTTAAAGTGAATTAGGCATAATGGGGACATACAAATGAGAGACAGTATGACTGATGCACTTCCCATCTTTTGATGACTGGGATTGGGGTCACTGACTGTGAAGCAGAAAAGTAAAAGCACAACTGAAGCCTCTTTCTCACTTTTCCCTCTTTCATGTGCTTGATTTTCTTTTTTGTCTCTTTGGACTGTGGATGATCATAGCCCACAGCTGTTAATTTCACAGTGACACATGTGCAAGCATTCGCAAGAGAGCAAACACGCAAGCGAGGAAGCACAGGCACACACACAAATATATACACACACACACACACACACACACACACAATCCTATTCCATTTTTCCTGGAGATTGATTCAGTTGCACAGAAACGGGCTGAAGGATGAAGGAATATATTGCAACATGATTCAACCTCATTAGAACTACTCCATACCGGTTTTAGCTTGATGTTGCAGATGTATCCCAAATTTGAGAGCAACCAATAGGACTTATTTGCAAACACTATTATTATGTCATGCGAGTCAACTTGTGAATCAGAGAGAGCGAGAGAGAGAGAGGGAGGGAGCAAGAGAAATGAGAGCAAACAAGAAAAAAGTCTGGTATTCAATTCTCCATTGAAGCAAAATCTTCCTCAGCAAGAGATGGTTGTGTGCCAGCAGGCGTCCATAGCAGGGACATCTCTGAACATGTCTTGGACCATCTCCTCCACATTACTTACAATTTGGAGTCAGGAGGAACCTAGGGCGCCCCAGTAAACTGTCTTTGGAGTCTCACGCTCTCTCTCCGTCTCACTAATTGGTTATCTATCCTCATTTTACCCCACTTCTTCTTATTCAGAGGATCAGCTCCTCTTACTCCGTCTTGGCTAAATCGCTCACATTAAATCTCAGAAGATAAGAACAAAATATCTCTTCATCAATGCCACTATTTCATGATGGGAGTACTTCGCCCCTGAAAAGTGTAGGGCAACATTTAAGGATGAAATACTATCCTGCTTTTGTATCTATGCCTTCTTTATTAACTCCTCAAATCACCCTTGATATCCATCCGTAAACAGACTGGGCCATTTCTTCATTAAAGCCTGTTTCAATTTGCTGCCTAGTACAATGTCACCAATGTCCCTGTAATGACTACATCACAACAGTTTACAGCTCAATTTACCAACATATCAGCTCAGCTACGTTGGTTTGTGGCTCATATAAGTTTGCGGAGCATCTCTCTGCTCTACACTCCCCTCTCATGAGACATGTTATATGTGTATGTATGACTCTACTTATAATAAAAACTGTACACTTGTATCATGAGCGTCTTGAAATCATATCTTCTGTCCCCTCTGCTTTATTTTTCTGTTCCACTTCCATTGCTCTCTATCTCTCTTGTCCCCCCTGTTTCTTCCTTTCCTGTGACAAGGACCGTGGACTATTCACCATGCCACTGTCAAAAGACTCTCTTTCATGGTTTTGTGCATGTATGTGTATCTAACTGTGTTGGTTAATAGCTGTAACTGTAACTCTAGGGTATAGCCGTTGAGGCCTGTAATCACAATACAAAAAAATAAGTACAGTGCCAGCACAGGAAACAATCTGATTTTCTTTAAGTAATGAACAATTTAAATCAGTAATGAGTGGAGTTGATAATTGATAGAAACTGATAACTACTATAATCCAGCCCAGACTACACTACACTACTACACAGAGTAATTTTCCTACACGGAACAAACATTTATATGCCAATTTAAGAAAGAAAAATAGAGGTAAGAAGCAACTTTCTGGCTGACTCGATGACTATGTCTGACTAGGCATGACTGAATGTTTTCTTTTCCTTTATTATTATTTTACTTTCATTTCAGACGCTAAACCTGTCATCTTGGTGTCAATATGGGACAAAGACTTAAGGAGGGCAGACTAATCTCTCTCTCTCTCTCTCACATGCACACTCACACACACACAGTCTCCCTATGTCTCAACTTGATTTATATTCATGCTTTCCCCTCCTCTTCCCCTACCTCCACCTCCATCACTTACTGCAGTTTTTGTGTTTGTCATCTTGATTATAGGCTGGAGGATTATAATTGAATATTTATTGGTCTTTGTCCATGCACAACTCTACATTAATCGTTCCTCTTCTAATCCAGCCTGTCTTTTATCTTCCCACATAAAGGAGAGTTAATCCCCAAATCCCTGTTTACAGCACGCAGTCACTTTCTGCTCACTTGATGAGGTGCCATTGGCTAGTTTTGTCAGGTGCCAATCCAAGGTCTGGAAGGTTGGGCATGATTTTCATGGCATCAGTTTTCTTTTACAACAAGTAAAACAAGTGAGAAATCAACTGGACGTAGTGTATGCACAATATATAAAATTCCATACATGATTTTTTTTAAAATGACCAATTATATTAGAAAAACAAACTTGAGAGGTGAGCCTGGTCTTGTTCACATTCTGAATGCATTCAAAATTTCTTTAACCAACACCTTATTTGACTCCATATAAATCCAGTTCATACAATATACAACTATACAGTATAGTTTGTCACCATGGTAAGGAACATGTAGGTCATGCCAAGAGGTCATGTAGGATAATGTAAGCTCTGAATTGTTTTGGTGAATCATAATAAATTCAGACTAAGCTCTTAGTGGTTTTACAGAGCTGTCATACAATATGAATAAACCTGTAATACATTACTTGAACTGCTGGCTAAGAAATATTCTAATCCTTTCAATTCACTTTGAACATGGCTAGCATTGTTTCGCCTCTTGGAGATTCAATGTGAACTGCTGCATGGTCACTACGGTGCCAGATAACTGTCATATAATGCCTGAATGACCTGTCAGGTCTTTCATGACAAAAAGGGTTGCAAATAAATTAAGAGTTTAGTCGCACAATAAGATATTCACTGTTTCGCTGAGTTCACGCCAAGATTAGGTCCAAAGTCAAGACTAAGAACAGAGCCCTAATCAAGACAAAGACCAAAATAGGCAATAAACAGTATACATGTCTTTCAAAATGTAAAAAAAGTATTGCTTAAGGAGTTTCCTAAAGGGAAACTTTGGTATTTTTCAACCTGGACCCTATTTTCCCAACTTTTTGTGTCTAAGTAACTAATGGGGACAACAATTTATGAAATTGCTTCAGTATTGAGCGAGATCACGTCAGCCGGCAGCCGCGAAACGGGCTGCAATGTAATCCGACGGGGCAATTGTGAACCGTCAATGTACGTCCACTAAAAGTGCTTGTTTTTGCCACTGACAGGCTCAGATTGTTATTATAAGTGTCTGACAACATTATGGAAAGGACCCTACAGAGAAATGAAACGTTTTTCTTTACCTTTCGCTTGATCTGGTCTGTTTGTTATTGTGTGTAACCAAGTCTTACAGGCTTATAGCCTATTTCACAATAAAGCCTACGCTTAAAAAACACAACACCAGCCTATAGAAAGAGTAAACTACAATGCACCATGTATATTTACCAAGCTTTTGGCTCCGTTAATTTGGCTCCGTTAATTCACCGTTTTTAACCGAGACCGGGGCCAACAAGTCGGTCCAACTCTCTAGAGTAAAACCACAACACAACTTTCAGGGACCATAACGGCCATCCAGCGGGGAGATTACCGGACTACCGAGACTACTGTTACTTACCCCGAGCCCCGGCAGCAGTGTCCTCCACCGGGGAAATGGTCCCTTTACCAGGCGAGCCGTCCCGTCGCCTCCCCGCCGCCGTCCTGCTTCTACACCCCGGAGGAAGTTGTTTTTCACAGGGACCCGACTCTCCCACCCTCATCGGAGCGGATCTTCAACCCCAATAATGATTGTTTTCTGTACGGCGGCGCGGTTTATGGCGCTACCGTCCACGTTATCACGCCCAAGCGTTTGCCGGAGCCCTTCGGACTGAGGGAGGGGGTCCCGAAAACGGAGAGCACACCGGGGAGCCGCCGGACACACGAGGCAAAACGGTCCCGGTGGAGGGACTGTCACAGCGGGCAGAGGAGCGAACAGAGGCCGGGGTCAGAGCCTCTCAAGGCGGGGCAGGAGGATGAGGAGGACACAGCTTTATCCAGCAGCACTGGAGAGGACAGTAATGGGCCGAGTAGGTGGAAGTCATACAGATTGTCTACATAAATAAGTATAATAGGCTAAATAAATATATCATTATATATAGATTATAATAGGAGATTGACTTGGTTACACACAATAACAAACAGACCGGATCAAGTGAAAGGTAAAGAAAAACGTTTCATTTCTCTGTAGGGTCCTTTCCATAATGTTGTCAGAGACTTATAATAACAATCTGAGCCTGTCAGTGGCAAAAACAAGCACTTTTAGTGGACGTACATTGACGGTTCACAATTGCCCCGTCGGATTACATTGCAGCTCGTTTCGCGGCTGCCGGCTGACGCGATCTCGCTCAATACTGGAGCAATTTCATAAATTGTTGTCCCCATTAGTTACTTAGACACAAAAAGTTGGGAAAATAGGGTCCAGGTTGAAAAATACCAAAGTTACCCTTTAAGGTTCAATAGCAATGTAGGTGGGGAAAGTCAAGACATCCAGTTGTGGCCGAGACCAAGAGAAGTCAAACCGGGCACGAGGCAAAACATCAGAAAGGTGGTGGCAAGACCAGACTCAAGACCGAGACCAAACTGAAGAACTACAGCGCTGGAGGGTATTTCATAAAGCAGGATTAGAAAGTTAGCTTGATAACTGTGAAAAAGATCATGCTATATCCTGATGATAATGATTTGAATCTGCAAAACAAAAGTTGAATATTAGGTTTAGGAAAATGATTCAGCAATGCATGTTGATGACTGCTAGTAAAAAACAAAATTTCAGACAGTTTTTAAAATTATCTGGCTAACATGCTAATCCTGCTTTGTGAAATACCCCCCTGAAGCAAGGCATCATCATGTCCTTACTTTCAGGCACAGTAAATATGGACTTAGCTTGGACCATTCACTGTGGGTGACTGATAATCTCACTTGATTAACAAACTAGTGAAGATGAGCATCTGTTAGCAATTAACCTTCAGACCTGCATTCGTGCCCCAGGACCAGCATGCATTGGTAGAGCTGGGCTGAGCTCCAGTTCTCTGTAATACATTTCTGTCTACAACAACTGTTACTCTTTATCACCACCATAGTGGGGAAAGGGTTGAGGTAATGTAGATGTTTGGCTGACTGTAGGATTGGAGGTCAAAGGTCATCTTCACTATAAGATGACAAAAAACAAAAGTTAGATGAGACTCTTGGCTTCCTGGTTTGACATAATTACCCATAACATTACCAATTCTTGTCCTAAAAAGACTGGAAAGATACTGTGATGTTGTTGACAACTATTCGAGTCATTTTATTGATATTGTGCATCTTGTCTGTGTTATTCCTCCCGCTAAGCAGAGTGGACACCAACCACCTGAGTTTGAATTAAAATTACTCACCAACCAATTAGCCATACCACAGCCTGGAGCAAATGATAGATCAAATTCCTCCTAGTTTGACCTTGTTTTCAGGGAGGATGATTTTGCAAGGCTAGTACAAATTGTCCATATCTCAACATTCACTCTTGCCAGTTGAGAAATGCTGGATGTGCACTGCACTCTGGGAGAAATGAACAACATCCAGGAGGCTGCCATCTTTATCCACTTGATCCGTTATTTTGTAGCCAAGGTTATACAGGTAACAACATAATCTTGTAAATAGCTCTGTGTAATAGTATAAATGATAGGGCCTACTTGTCCAAATCCATCTATACACTTTTATGTCCATGTATACACAATCTCACAGTACAGTGCACACAAACTTGAATTGTGCAGTTAGAAATGAGGAAAAAAAATCTCTATTGATTTTCCTAAATAATATCCCAAATCAGTTCTGACAAAAAGAGCCACGGCTTTGCCATTTCTCCTTATTGGATTAATGCAAATAAGGGTCAAACCCTGCAAGTGTGGGTAACAGCGCAGCTTCCGGTAGTCTTAGTAATAATTTCAGCAATATTGAAACACCTACAGTTACACTACAGTTCATCACAAAGCTTTCTCCAACTAATTTCCAAAACCCAATGGGCTGTTCCTTCCTTGTACAACTGGTATTTCTAAGAAACATTATACATATGACAATAAATATCAACCTGCTTCTCATTTCTCTGACAAAGCTTTATTTGCGTTGGTTAGACACACTCACATTTTCAATTGCACTCATTCTTTCTGGAAGGAAATGCATCCACTAACAGATGGTTGAGGCAAGTGAAAAACATAACATTTCTCATGAGTTTGTTAACCTCCTGTTTTATTGAGGAGGGTGTGGAAAACAGCATGGTGAACAAATGGAATTAAAAAGCAATTTCTCAAAATAAAGCTAAATATTTGGCATAGTACATGGAAAGGTAAAAAAACAAAAACAAAAAAAAAAAAACATCATGATTTATTGTCAGTGTTCAGATTTGGCCACCATCGATTAACTGTGTCCTTAGTTGGCACCGCCTCAAACACCATGGCTAAATGATGATTAAGAGAACCACTGGAGAGTGTAAAATAAGGTGAAATAAATATGTTCCAGTTAATTCAAATAGATGTAAATAAAGGCAAAGTTTAAGTTTTTGTTCTTTTTCCACTTCATTTGCTCTGTTGAAGGCTACTGATGAATATTAAGCATGTTTACTCAGTTTCTTTTGTCAGAGGAGATGGCTTACCATAATGACACTGACAAGATTGTGTTGTTCTATTAATTTGGCAAACAAAAGCTATTCATCAATGTTTTTTATGTATCTATCAGGCTACTTAACATCCAGGTGGGAATTGGAAATGGCTCAAACAATAAGAGATCTGCTTCAACCAGTTAGATATTTTGGCAGGTCTTTCATCAACCTGATGTCATCATATTCTACACTGCCACAAGACATGCAGAAGATCATACCATTCTAATCAATAGCTGTCACCACACATCATAAAAAATGCAAAAAAAGACAACAAACAATTATTTTCATTGTAATTCTGTGAATGGGTACTTGCTATAGTTTGATATCCTTTTCCTATATCACTTCATGGATTTTTTTTTTTAGAGTTGTTGTAGTTGTATCACAGGGAGGTCTTCCCTATTGCCATGAGAAAATTCTTTGTTTTTCCCTTAAATACCTAGATAAAAAGTCTTTAAATAAAAAAAAAAAGAGTATTTTTCTCATGGCAAAAATGTTGCTTGTAGAGTTGTGTTAGCATTCTCTTCAGCCTCTCAAGGAGTATTCATTGCCTCCCCACAGTCCCACTCAGATATACCCTTATCCTTCTTATCCTCAGCAAATCAATACCTACCTCAGCTACTTCGGGAATCAGCCATCCACACACATCAACTGAGAAGTGATGCCTCAGAAGCACAAGGCAGAAATCCTTGGTGGAAATGTTTGCTTGCGTTAGCATCTCCAGGTGTTATCTCCCTGGTATTTGAGCTTTGAGAATATACTGAGGAAACAGTAACAAGGTAATGCATCTTTATCAATGGTGTGGCAATTAATGCAATTATTTGTGAACGTTTTCATTAATGTGTGGAAGTTTTTCTATATCAAAACACTCCTAGTCTTTTCCCCAATCTAACATTAAATATTTAAGTCAGTCCATTCTCTCATCATAAATGAATTTCCTGAAGTGTTGCCCAATGTCACGGGGGGTAATTATTAAAAGTGCCTTTAATGGAGGTCAGTGAGGTTGGTTCAAGCCATTAATCTAATTGTGTGCCATTTAAATATCATAAATCATATTGTACATGTTTACATTTGACATTTCTTTGCACTTAACAGTGCAGTAATATCTTTGCCTGCTTCCTGTAATCATCATTGCATGAATATTGATGGGATATCTCTCCAGGCACTTCATCTAAAATGAATGAAGACGAGCCTCCAGCTCAGACAGATCTGCACAAACACGGCATGCTCATTAAAGACCAATTGTATAATAATGTGCACCTGTCTGGAGAAATGAAAGGTAGCCTTGCTGAAAGTGTTTCCTGCAAAGAAATCTGGGATTAGCTATTAAGCTATATGTCTTCTGCTGTTTTATGTGTGGCAAACCATGTCTGCTATTTATAGTTTTGAAGATAGGGCTAACGATTTATTCACTGCCAACTGGTTACTTATTAGGTGATAAAATGCATTTACTGAGAGGAAGGGAGTGCTACAATTCATATGATTACATGACAATCAATCACTTGTTGATTGCTGCTAAGCTTTTACTTAAGCATTTCTCAGAGCACTAAAAGATTAAGCTCCATATGCAAAGCATCTAAAATGGCCAGATTCTGTGAGAAGTCTCAAAATAGTGGGTGTTCCACTTTTAATTTGAAAAAGTAGTCTAACAGTTATTTATCAGCATTTTATCCCTGAGATTCCATAGAGAGGAGGATTTTTTTCAGTAATGGAGTGGACTCAACGTGAGTAAAACTCTGTTATACCTTAGACATATCACACTCACAGACCACACCACAATCCTTGTGACTGAAATACATCACACAACCTGACAAGGGCAGTGAAATTCGGGTGTTACGTTATTTGTAGTCGCTGTACTAGTCTCAGTAGAACAGCCCATGCTTGTTTGTTTGGGGATGTGGGAGCTGCTGTCATTTCAGTGACATCAAAGTACTGGTGATACTTTTGCTGACACTGACACTGTTTTTTGTGATTATTTTTTACGGTCTATGGTTGCAACATGATCGCTGGGAAATGCACTGCAAAATACCACAGCAATGGCCGCTTATCACCAGATGATCGCCAAGATGTCGCCAAAAAAAAAAATCAATCCTGCAGATTATCACTTTAACTAAAATCATTTTATTGATGGCATTCATCATAGCACTCAAAGTATCTCTATATGCTGTGAAAAGTTTACTCAAAAATAAAGTATTCTGAAAGGAGTGGAAATTTTTCTCAGATGATATAATGGGATGAAGTGACCTTGTTGTCTGTGTGTGTGTGTGTGTGTGTGTGTGTGTGTGCATGCGTGCTACCTATGATTATAATTCAGTGTGTGATCTGAAGCATGGTGAATTGTGAGTGTAACACAACTGAGCTGCCACATCCATTTCTATGGGGTAAGAAGGTAATTAAGAATCATTTTCCTCCTACACTTAGAAATGTGGGGCTAAACTACATTTTCTTGAAATTCAGCCTTAAATTTCAACAACATGAACAATAAACAGAATAACTCTTAAAACTAGATTCACTAAGATTGGAATTTGGACCATGTAGAATCAACCACGATACAATTATGTCGAATATGGACTTAATTTAGAGGCGTGTCTGCATGGTTCTCATTTCACAAGTCTGGCGGACCGGCAAATTACGTCCATATTCAACGTAATTGTATCGTGGTTGATTCTACATGGTCTGCATGCCAATCTTAGTGAATGTAGCTTTAAATATTGCCAAAAAATAATTTACACGGGATTTCCATCCATTAAAGTATGTTTAGTAAATAATAATTTTACTGCATTTGTGGCATAATTTACAGAAGCTTAAACCAATAAACCAGCATAACACATATGTGTTTTAGTTAACATTAGAAGTGTCCAAGTGGCTCAGTGGTCTAGGGCGCGTACCATATAACTGTGACGTCATGTATTGGAATCCGGCCCGGGACCTTTGTCGCATGTCATCCACCTCTCTTTTCCCCCTTTCCTGTCTCTCAACTGCACTGTCTAAAAAAGCAGAAATGCCATGAAAATAACCTTAAAGGAATAGTTCACCCAAAAATGAAACTTCAGTCATTATCTACTCACCCCCATGCCAGTAGAAAATTGGGTAAAGTTTGTTAGTCCATACAACAGTCCCAGAGATCCCCGGACACATTGCAGCATTCTCCAAAACAACTGAAGTTGCTGAAGACCTGTCTTCAGAGTTATAACCATAAAATGGCTCCATGCAGCTCTTCCAGGATAATCCAAGTCTCTTGAAGCCAGCACCATGCTTCAGATCACACACTGAATTATAATCATAGGTAGCACGCATGCACACACACACACACACACAGACAACAAGGTCACTTCATCCCATTATATCATCTGAGAAAAATTTCCACTCCTTTCAGAATACTTTATTTTTGAGTAAACTTTTCACAGCATATAGAGATACTTTGAGTGCTATGATGAATGCCATCAATAAAATGATTTTAGTTAAAGTGATAATCTGCAGGATTGATTTTTTTTTTTTGGCAACATCTTGGTGATCATCTGGTGATAAGCGGCCATTGCTGTGGTATTTTGCAGTGCATTTCCCAGCGATCATGTTGCAACCATAGACCGTAAAAAATAATCACAAAAAACAGTGTCAGTGTCAGCAAAAGTATCACCAGTACTTTGATGTCACTGAAATGACAGCAGCTCCCACATCCCCAAACAAACAAGCATGGGCTGTTCTACTGAGACTAGTAAAGCGACTACAAATAACGTAACACCCGAATTTCACCGTTGACACTACAAGTTTTATAAAACAATAACTGTTTAATTACATTATTACTGCACATCTATTAAAATGCAAAAACGCATCACAACCAGTGTGGACACAAACTGAGGACTCGCGTGCTCCTGACGCGACCAGCGTAGACTTTGTGCTAAACCTAATTTATGGTTCAACGTCAAAATGGCGTCATGTCTACAGTGTCGGTGTAGCCCACAGAGGCTGCCGCCGTAGTGTGCGTGCACTAGAGTTGTCACGGTGGTGCCCTGTTATACCGCCTTTCACCACTAGAGGGTGGTCTAAGTCAGTCACGAAAACAAAAGTGAAACTTCAAATTCTACAATTTGCTACAAATTTGCATGTGTTAGTAAAGCTATTTGTAAACGGTAACACTTTTTAATCATAGATTTATAACACTGCTCAACGTTCAGAGAGTTAACTTGCAGTGCAGAGACTGGCATATTGCCCTTATTGTTTTACCAAGCAGCTTCCCCCACTGTATGGCCTGATTAGAGAAAAAAAAATCTTGACATTTTGATTTAGCATTACTGGGCTTATCAGGCTGTTCCAGAGAAGAAAACTTACTAAAAAGTGTGACCAGAAAATCCAATTTTCTCATTTCATCATTTTCTCAAGGAGTGCTGTTTTGTTTTCGTAACCTACATTGAAAGTTTAGGTAAATGTTCCTTTTACAGTCACCCTTAAGTAGCACGTATTTACCTGGTAATGCATGGTAAGAATGGTAAATTACCAAGTAATTACAGCTGTTACTAAGTACGTACATTTTAACGGCATAATTTCTAGGAAATTAAGGAACAGTCTTGCAGGTAGTATGCAGGTATGCACGTACTACTATACTAAGGGGTATCTTAGCAAGAGCCCAAGTTTAATTGTGTACTTTCTACGAAATAAGGCAATATTTTCCGCTAACACACTACAATGACTTTCTTACATTGTAATTGTTCATGGCTCCAACCTCTTGGATTGTGTATTGGATTGAAGGTCCTATGATATTTTTTATAATTCTTTTTCCTTTTGCATTCTATTACAACAAACATATACCATGTATGTTCTGCAATAGTAATAAATAAAATATTTCAATTTACTTAGTGAGTAAACTGAAACTGGACTGAAAAAGCAAGCGTTGCTTGCTCCCATGGTATTACAAGGTCCTTACAATATCGTAATTGTTTTCCTTTTCCATTCATTAATATGATAACCATGTATGTTCTACAACAATACAACAATGAGGACATATTTTAATCACTTTTTGGGTTCAACTGTTGGAGCTTGCTTTGGCTTTTGAGTGTGTATTAGGGACCTCAATCGAGACTCAGTTCTTGAACGGCTGTGTGTGTGGTGCTGCGGGCCGTGAACGAACAACTCTTTTGCCAGAATGAGTCCTCCTGAGTCCCGCTTCCTTATGAAGAGTCATTTGCCACGAATGAATCATTCACAGATTTTCCGTCATATAGTGAAAGAAGCAGAACAACGGGATTTCATTGCTTCAACTTGAAAGCGTTATATATCTGTTTAACGCGTTGGAACACCCACATCCAAAATCATTTGTATTCAATCAAACATGAACAAACTGCAGCAGATATTTCTTGCTTTTTGTGAGTATAGTTGCTTGTATTAGTATGAATATAACTGCTAACTTCTGCAATTCGTGACACCAGGTGGGAGATATCAAATCCCACATATTCTTTTTATAATTACCACTGGGAGGTTGATGTGAGCGGGTTTTCCCAGTCGGCAGTTTGTATTCACAGAAAATCCAATATGACATGAATGCGGCATCACAATACTTGAACAGTCTACTTGCAAGCTCACGCTAGTTAAAATAACATATCTAATCATGCAATATACACAAGTTTCAGGCAATGGATAATCGGAAATTGGATGTAAGCAGGCCCCATTGCAGTGTGGGTGTTACTGTATTGAAAGGACATGTTTCAATCACTTTTTGGGTTCGACTATTGGCAGTTACATTGGCCCTCTAGGTGTGTATTGGAGCAGCGCTCCCTGTAAACTGGAAGTAGGTAAATCTCTACAGTGAAGTAAGTGACAACATTTTCAACACAATCTCAGTATGTTGAAAATTTCTCAGCTTAACGATGACAAAAACTAGGAAAATAAGGCCCAGGTTGAAAATACTCCTTATGTTTGCTGGTAGATCTGAATAAGGCTAGCCACAGCAGTCACATCTGCAATGCATATGTCAACAGCGCTATTATTTTTAACAGGCATAAATCTCTATTTTCTTTATGCGCTGTAAAAATTGATAATCTTTTGGTTCTCACAGGATAAATGGTGGGGAGAGACAAACTGATAATTGCACGGCTGGAGTGAGATGCATGTTGGTGCCGACTTGATTTAGAGCAGACGATCTTTCACTCACACTGTGTTTACCAACAGTGAGAGAAAGTATTTTTCAAACACCTGCCTGTGCTGTCTCTTGAAAGTGCATCTATTCAAATCCCCCATGTGGTTCTGGAGAGAATAGCCTCACTCTTAAGTCATACCTTTAATTTTGCAGAGAAAGGAAAAAAGTGATTACTGGAAAATACAGTGCTAAGATTTCTATTTATTCATCACATCTTTACAGAACATGTTCTGCAAACAGCTTACCATGCACTGAAAACGCATCAGATCAACAGCATACGAGAAATCCTCACTATGCTAGTGACATCAGGAACAAATTGTTCCTTCTTCAGGTTTTAAAAAAACAAAAACAAAAAAAACTGTGCTCCACTAAGCTACAACATCGCTGCATAATTTGCTATAATGTCAGTAAAACAGCTCAGCATTCTTTCTAATGTTGTTATGGAGTTTAAGAGATGTGATCAGGCTCCTTTAGACTCCAGGCAGTGACAGACTTGCTGCTCATCTCCACTTCAAACCAGCGTACACAGCCAGTCCTACCACAGATTGCTGCTCTGCATGCCTACCACTGACTGGGTTTATATGAGGTGAAAGAGCTTCACACAGTGCGGAGGGAGAGAAAGGGAGGAAGGGACTGAGCGAGAGAAAAAGAGATACAGAGAAAGAGCAAGGTACAAAGAGAGATAGCGAGATAGAGAGAATTCTACTGTACTTGTGCTCAGTCATGCTTTTTGGAGGGCACAGCAAGAAAACATTGAAACATGTGTGGTAAAGGGTGTCACATGGCTGCTAAATATGCCCTTAATATAGCCACATGCTGTTCCTCCTCTGCCCTGTCTGCCCCAGCTCACACTCCTGGTTTACTGCAACAATGTTTTAACTCCCTGCACTCAACGCGCCCACGATATTGTAGTTATCTCCAGCAGACAGAAAGCAATCTTTCTGTAAGAAATAGCCACAACTCTTTAACAACCCCCAAGGTTCACTGACACACCTGACCCAGGTCGAAACGTAATTGAAATTACTTTGATTACTTTGAACATTTGCTTCAGATTGTTTGGAGGGGCAAATGGGAAGTGAGGCAATTCACTTTGTATTACTGTGCAATCAATTCTCCAGAAGTATTATGACCCACGCAATCTGACGTGCAATCACATAGTGTTGTTCGTGTTCTAATTGAGGGCTGACATGTAATCACATGGTGTTTGTGTCCTATTTAGGGTGACATGTGAGAGGTGAGTGTTGAGAGAGCATCACAACACCAATGAACAGTTCTACTACCTGGACAACAGGGTGTTTGTACTGATGTCTGTTTCTACATGTTACTGCACGGATCAATCAATGCAATTGATTGGCTGGCAAGTTCAAAGATCTCCTCTCTCTAGGTGTGAGACTACCTTATGAGCATGGGGGAACGTGATCCATTAAGTCCCCTGAGGTAAAAAATCCTATCATTCTATTCTGACCACTTCAAGACAATGAGAGATAAGGTGCCTATGTTAGAAGGATGATTAATCGGTCATCATGCAACAGTGGACAGTATTGCTAGGAGACAAGTACAGGATGTTTGCACTGAGCAATGCTTTGCCAAATCGACACTAAAATAGTCAACTGACAACATTCTGTTGCATGAGACCACTTTCGAATAATTAATTTCTGGCATAATAGTGGGTGTTGGTGATGCAGTTTACATTTTATTCATTCTTTAAATTGATGGGCTGCCTATCTAACCTGTACACAGAAACATACTGTAAATGTAAAAGCATTCTCATTCAGACCTTCATTTGGACTTTCTTTTAAAAGGAAAATGCCATAGGTTTTGACTTCTCAGGCCAACTCTTGCCTTACAGCTCTATTTTACTTAATCCAAAGCCATTTCCTATTGCATGCCTTACCTATAATGAATAGAGCAGAGTAAAGGGCATATTCTAAATGTCATTTCATGCACTACTCAAATGGACAAGCTAAGATTATATTGGTAAACATTAAGGTGCTGCTTTGCAAGATGAAACAGTATGTGTGAACTGAAGGCTGAGATCAATTTCATAGCAAACAATATTGTTCTTCTCTTTCATGAATTTAAATGTTTATCCAGGAATTTTCTGCCAGCCGGGGCTGAATCTAAAGGACAGGCAGGATAGGTAACCCAGTCAAAATGTAACCTCTGATGAAGTTGATGTCCAAATGTTTCTCACATAACAGATAAAATCTGTTTTTGTCTATTTATTTTAGCTCCACTCATCATAATTCAAAATAATGCTTAATAAGCCTGCTACCCAACAACACCACAATAAGAAGCTCCTTACCTTAACCTGAAAATGTTACATTTATGCACAGAGAAAGAATTAGTGTAAACCATAAATAGAATGTTTATTCTAGGTCTATTCTGCTTTCCTTACACTTTGTACCTTTCATACTGGTTTCACTGTATTCTTTGGCTTGCTTCTTATTCTCATCAAAACATGCACTCTTGTGGTGACAGTTTGCAATCATAATCGAATATCCTGCCTTCATGTTTTCTACTTATATTCATGGTAACATGAACAAGGAATCTGGATATGACAAATATTAACATTAAGATCAGACTGTGAATTATAGTCTAAACTATGCGCAATCTTGATTGTGTTTCAGTTCACAACATCTGTCAAATATTTCAGAAAATGGCCAAAAGTAAAGAAAGTTCATCAATGGTGCTTGACAGAGTACATCAAATAAATAATAAATAAGACTTAAATGATAATGGATATGAAATGATGAAATGGTTTAATGCATATGCAGAATCTCTTCAGAGAAGCTGGGAAAAAGCAATAGTCATGACAGAAAAAGAAAATAATAACTGTGCACTGTTCCTTTGCTTCCAAAAGTGTATTTCATCTGAGCTACGATGGAGGTAATATAATTAATTGTCCCTGGTTTATTTAATAAAACACACTTTGGGAAAAGAAGAGCACTGAACACACATTTACTTCATTTTCTATTTTTGATTGATGATGGCTACAGAAAAAATAGGGCATCTGGGCCCTTTGGCCACTCTTATGCAATACATTTCATTTTATTTTATTTTTTGTAATCTTTTTCTTCTGTTCAAACTCTTAAACACACTCCGATTCTGGCACTGAGCAGAACAGTCTAGCTATCCATTAGTGCTGTTAATAAACTATGTACCATTTGGCTGTAGAATATTATGCATTTTGACAGTTGACCAGCCTCTTATTGTATTTCTTGGGCACTTAGGCATCTTCTTGGAGACAGGGGACATGTAAGATAATTTAATATGTGGCCTAAGGAAATCATGTTCTGACTACTTTTAATAGTCATAAATGCATCCTACCTTCTTGGGATATTTAAGCACACTTAAAGAGCTAATTTATGTAAATTTACTGCAATAGCTTCGTTGAATAAGTGATGACTGAGCCCATTTGATTCCTTTACCCCAAACAATTTGTTAATTTTTCATTACTTAAAAAGGGACAATGGGGAGAAGCTGAATTTGTCCCATTACGGAAAGAATTATGTTATATTTTACCAATGTGAGGTTAAAAAAAAAAAAAAAAAAAGATTAACTTATGCCTCTTGTACCTAAGGAAATAAGATTTTCACTGTGTAAAAAATTGCAAATTGAAAATCCATGTAAATTATCCATGATATAAAGCTACAGGCAGGCATAGGATTTTCCCCTTTTGCTGTTTTTTAGCAACACTCTGATTCACACCTGAGAGCTGCCCAGTACAACCACAGTCTTCTACTGTCAGTCACTGAGCAGTTTCACTTTAGCAATTAGGAGTTTAGGGCCTTGCCCAAGGGTCTTTGCTTGTAGTTGTTAAATCCTAATCTGGGATTCAAGCTTTCAACCCTCTGGTCACAAACCAGCTTTGCTAACCTGTGGCCTATTAGCATGTACACTTTAAGCCACAGATCATGCTGCATGCTAATGTTGAATTGCTTTATATTTTTGTACACTTAAAATGTGTGTTTTCCATTAACAAATGAATGACATTTAATGTGATGTGAACCTTTACACAAACCCAAGTTCAAATCTCTCTTACCCAACAAAAAAGTGACATATACAGTACATGAGGAAAGACCCGATGAGAACCGGCCCATCTGCCCATAAGTGTGAATGCACATTTCTGAGTCGATGCCATGATAACTTATGACTGATCTGTACAAGTGGGCATCCAGTAAGATCAGAGTAAACACAATAAAAAGTATAAAGTTGAAAATGCCATGGTATGACATTAAAAGGGTAATGGTCAATTCCAGCATGATAGATCTTGATCTTTGGAATAAAAATGACAAATACCTCAATCAAATTACTCTTTTTATATGATTCAAACAATTAATGGATCTTTGCATACCCTACAGGAGTAGTGTAGCCACCAAAAACTAAAATCCAATTTATTGTTATTGGAAAATGGCATATAACAACTATATGGGTGTGCCAGGAAATTAAATAATAAGTAATCTTTGTTTTACAATAAATGTCCCAACCAGTTTTAACCACCCAGTTTCAATTTTAACCAATTTGAGCCTACACCTGCACCCTATGTGTAAAATATGTCCATGCAAGGGCAGTTCAACGAGGTCAAGAGTATACACAGACACAAAGTTAGGAAATACGTAGATAGATGTCCTTCTATGTCTTAGCAGTGTAGCATTATGGGGGAAGGGCTCCATGAATTACCTCTGTCTAGCCTAGCAGAGGAATTACAATATGCAAAAGTAAGATTGGAGTTGATCCTGGCAGAGTCTAAAAACACAAAAAAAGTGCAACACTTACTCCAGCAATGGAAATGGACCCCAAATGAAGCAGTTCAGCAAGCACAATTGGCACTTGCACACAGATATTGAAGGGCAAGAGCAAATACATCACCAGGATGAAGCAACAATGTGTAGCAAAGCAATCTCTCAAGCTATGCAGGGACAATGATGATCTGAAAAAGTATAGAGAGGAAGAAGCTTAATTGGAAAGTACTTTGGACTATGGAGGCATCTAGGATTAGATTGATTATCGGAGCAACCTATGATATCCTGTCATCACTCCAAAACCTCAACCAATGGCTAGGTGAAAACCCACACATCTTCTGTGTTCAGAAACAGCAACGTGTCCTATCAGGATGCAAAGTTAGTCTTGCCCAAGGATGATACACTTGGTGGCATAACCAAGTATTGAAAGTTCCTAACAGCAGCAACCGAGAGTATACGAACAGAAGTTAATTCTTTAACTGTTAGAAGAGAAAGCGCTTTGAGCTCATGGATTTGTAACCACATCCACTGAGACTACTGAGAGGGTAGTCAGGGATTTGTGGTCATTGATTATGGCAGACCACAAAGGCGGCTTCTGCGGCAGCCAAAAAAAAGCAGCCAATGTCTCTGGCTGAAAACAAAAGAGACCAACTGGGGTCCAAAGTACAGAAATCTATCCCATTACTACAACAGGAAGTATATTTCATATGAAGGCTATGCTAGCAGAGGTAGGTAGTCATACACCATTCTCAGACAAAAGATTTCTCAGCTCTTGGTAGAATTGTATGATATAATTAAATTTACCATTTGCTGATACAACTTTCTGCTGTTGAACAGGCTGTTTCAAGTGAGAAGACTCAGCTATCCCATTAGCCTATGATTGCTGGCACAAATTTGTTTCTGAGCTGCTGAACGGGACTTTTCAAGCCAGTAGGGTAAGCTGTCCCTGTAGCCAAATGTTGCTGAGCCCAGTAGCAAATTATTGGGCTAGGTGCAAGTCTAGGTGTAGATACAAGGCAGTGTAGGTGAGTACAGTTCAATACTGAGAGCGTGTGTGTGTGTGACACCTGAACTTACTGTTGAGCTTGTCATGGGCCTAATTCACCAAAACATCTTGGATGCGAGGTGCCCACTTGATAACCCCAATGATACCCGTACTCAACCACCCCTTCTTTCCTCCAACATCAAGGTTTCTAGGAGTAGCGATAATTACATTAGATACTGTGTAAATATCTCTCAAACACACGCATAAACAGAAAACCATTTCACATACTGCCATAAGAGAGCATCACATCATTATATCATTTCAGAAAATGGAAAATGCACAATTATGACCCTTCTATGAAAAACTGTCACTCTGTCGTAAAAAGGCATCAATATTATGCTATGTCAAAAAACTTGACCGAAGCTGATATAAAAAGGGAATTCTACTGAAACTCACTCATTTCCCTGGATATTTACAAAAATACTGATAAAAAGCAGAAACCATTCATAGCTCAGAGAGTACTGTGATATATGCAGGTTTTGTAAACAAAAATGTTAGGATGTGAAACTATGTACTATATGTACTATACTATATACTACACTATGTAATATTTCAAATGTACACTTGTCCAGCATAATCTTAAAAACCCTAGTCTGGACCCTCCATTCATAGTAATTACAGACTATTTCTACAGTAAACTCCCATATCTGTCTGAAGTATTGGAAAAACAAACAGTAACTGATTAGATGTGCAGAAATAATTAATATGAACATTTCCAACCTGTTTTCTAATGCAGATAGAGGACATACTGCTTTACTTGAAGTTACAAAACAAATACCTTTTAGCAGCAGATACTGGTGAATGTTCTGTTCTAGTTCTACTTAACCTTGACACTGAAGATTTTGTGAATTAGAGAAAATGCTTTTAATTGGTTTACATAATAACATTTCTTAGAAGAAGAGGCCTCCATCACCTTTATAGATGTGAAATACCTTAAAGTTTCATCCTAGGTCCTATTTTATTATCTACATGCACTCACTTGGTCAAATAATTTGCCATAATATTTCTTTGCTATGATGATGATGATAATACACAACTGTATTTCAGGGTTCATACACTTTTTCACCAATGATTTTCAATGACTTTTCCATGACTTCCATGACTCTGCGGTACCACTGAAAATGTTGTACTGTAACACTGTATAAGTAAAATTAGGTCTGCATTTCAAACATATGGTGCCTCTCTAGAACAAATAAACACCAGACAGACACACCTAGATACATTTTGTCATATTTTAAATCCAATACCAGTTTAAAATTTGTGTCAATGTCTCAAAAGATAAATCAAAAATGCCATCACATTTTCTATCAGAGAGAGAGCATGAGAAAAAGAGAGAATGAAAGAGAGAGAGAGACAGACAAAGAGAATGAATGAGAAAGACAGAGAGAGACAGAGAAATAGTGCATTGGGGTATGAATGCCAGTGTTAACTACTGATTCCCCAGCTCACAGTACACTTTCTCTCACCACAGACAAATCTTGCTGCAATCTGGCTGTCCGGGAACTTGAACGAGTAGTGCGAATTCATAATTTTTAATGCCCATAGTATCTCAGCTTTGATGTACGGCAGCGTATTGATGCCACAGTGGGAAAAAAAATTGGCTCAGTATCTCGTTATAACGAGAAACCTTGTTTTTCTCGTTATTACAACATACCAACTTATCTCATTATAATGAGAAACTTTTCTCGTTATAACGAGATACCAAGAAACTTTCAAATGTTATAATGAGAAAAAGATCTATAGCCTAATGAGAAAACAGCCTATGGACATCGGAGAAAGTGAGAATGGCTCGTTTACATGATTTAACTCAACTCATCAACAATCAGACAGGGGGGCTTCATGTTACATGGATCCATACCATAAACACATATGAGCACGCACGCACACATACACGCACACACACACACACACACAGTAATCTCTTACACATACAGTCACACAAGAAATCAGTATGGTGTTAAGTCTACAACATATAATGGGATGCTACAAGCTCCACACTGCATCAACAATAAACTGCACAAACATTTCACAATGCTCAGCACTGCAGCCAGCTGGCTAATACAGTCAACTCAACTCATCCTGACTCAGACACAATCAATATCTTGTTATAACGAGAAAAGTTGATATCTCGTTATAAGGAGAAAAGTTTCTCCTTATAACGAGACATGTTGGTATGTCGTAATAATGAGAAAAGATGTCATTATAACGTGAAAATATCTTGTTATAACGAGAAAAAGATCTTGTGCGGCTACGTCTTGTGCTTTTTCTTAATTTGCATTTTAAATTTCAATGACTTTTCCAGGTTTTTCATGACCGTACGAACCCCGGTATTTACCACTGAAACCTGATGATATAAGTAGCCTTGATGCTTTCTTCCACCAAATGCAGGTCTTGAAATTTATAATAAAACTGGCAGCCTAACAACTAATATTCAACAAGCTGCCACAAATTTGGTTTTGATTCTAGTCTGAATTAAAGTCCAAAGCGTTGTACAGTATCGTTTCTGTCATATGAAAAATACCTGAATTGAATTAATACAATCAATCAATAATATTGGTAATTTCTATTCTTTTCTGACTTTGAGAAAGCTATTCATGATTTTACTTAATCTCATAGTGACAACTGTAAGTATTTTTGTCTGAACCATAAAGCTCTTTCTTGTCTGGAACTCGTTCAGAATACAGCAGCTGAGTTTCTAAATGGAAGTAAGAGATCATGAAACTTCCATTTTAGCTATCTTACATTAGCTTCCAGTTGAATTTAGAATTGATTTTAAGGTTTTATTGATTAGATTTAAGGAAAATACGGCTTGGCTCCAAATAATGTTAGAGAGCTTTTAGCTGTCTACCCCCAAAAGTGTAGTCTTAGACCTATAGATGAAGCTCTTTTTACTCTTCCAAATGATTGAGCATTCACGATCAGGACTCCTAAACTTTGGAACAACCTGCCTGAAAAGTGTGTGGGCTCTATTTTCTCTGCTGTATTTAAGCTGTATTTAACAAACAACAACCCAGTTATGTAACCATAAATATAGGCTTTTATAAACACAGCCATAAACAACTATAGCCATAAATATTATAGTTGATTATAATGTTTTTAATGGTTCTTTTAAATAAACATGATAAACAGGATAAAACTGAACATGTATTAACTTGTAACTTTAATTGTATGATAGTATAGAATGCATGAACACTGGGGGACACTAAACAGTCAATTATAAAATAAACAAAAAATATATATTTCCTCATTCTCACGCTGAACTAGTCTATGCAACTGGATGAATCCCACCCCAAAACTCCCACTGCTACTGGGAGAAATTGAGCAGTCAATTACAAACAACTTCATGATGAACTACCTTATGCGATGAACCAAACAACCTGCAGCTAACTGCATAACTGGCCTAAATAATGCGCTAAATAATCAAAATAACTGGATTATTCCCGTAGCAAACAAAAAGCGTAAGAACAAATAACCCTCTCTCTGTGTGTCGTAGACACCAGCAGACTGACTGGGGAACTCAAATAAAATCTGCTTCTTTCTCTTCTAACTTCAACGAGAAAAGCCAGTCAAGTTATTTTCAGTTCACTATGTTTTATCCGCAATTATAGGCATACTATTAAAACATCCAAATAATATTGAAAAAATTCTAAAATATTTGCATCAAATGCATTTTTCGTGGTTTGCCAAATATGGTATTTGGATTCGGGAACATCTCTGGTGCCGATGGGGAGGAAAGAGGTGTGCCAGGAACATTTGTCTTCGTGGTTTTGTTCAAACTTACCTACAGCAACTAAAAAAAAAAAAAAACACTCTCCTTAAAAGCAAATTCACCTTGTTTTGCACACGACAACGCTCATCAATTACACACACTGTGAGCACATCTTGTCTCAATCATTGGTTACTCAAACACAGTAATTGTTCTCCCAGGAAGTAACAGGAAAGGGTAACACATAGCTCAATAACACTTCCTCTCTAATGTGCTGCGCTCCACTGATTATCCCCCATGATGAGACTATTACTCTTCTCCCCTGGCAAAACTGATAGACAACAAATTGACTGCATAAACTAAACCTCAACCCACCAATAAATAAACCAGTGACTTCCAGCCTGTTATTCAGGAAAAGTCATCTGGGGGTTACCAATGGTTAAATGAGGCTAGCAAGCTTTGTGGCTAATTCTTACTTTGTGACAGCAGGAAGCCCTCTGTAGTGCAGCACTTTTCTGTTCAAGATGAATCTTTTAGCTCAGAACATTTAGGGCTACAAGAAAACGGGCCTAATGCACTTCTCTACTTGAACGGTGCACTCCAGACTCAGGAGCGCTGAAAAGTGTAAGGGTGTTAAAAAAAAAAGAACAAGGACCTTAGTATTCTTGAAAGCTGTGAAGCCAGGAGGATGCATTGTAGCAATTCACATTCAATGTTGATGGATTCACACAATGAATCATGAACGTCATAGCGAAGGCCTTGAATGAGTTCCAACTGGATACCTCTCCAAGCATGCAACCCTTGAAGAGAGGAAATCAAAAGTCAGAGTTAATTTTTCTTCACATTCCTAGTTTTCTTTTTTTTTGCTTTTTTGTTATATGTTATTTGATATGGTGGCATGGCAGCAGTTTCTGAGAAAAACAGATATTTATAGCAACTTGACTTCCACACGTTCACATGCCTTCAGACCTTCAGCCTTTCCCAATCGAGAACTATCTATTTTGTTATTATCTGAATTGTAGTATTTCTGGAAAGGTCGACCTCTAGCTCTGATTTGTATGTGATTCACATCTAAAGCTAAAACACAGCAGATGGCATAAGACATGGAATCAGCCAGTCTGTTATATTTGGCTATGTATATCAAAGTCAATGAATCATATACAACACTTACTCCCAAGTGTATACAAAAAAATTGACAACATGAAAGACATGGAATAAAGATAACTACAGATTTCACACGTGTGTAACTAGCTGTACAGCAACAAATACCAAATCACATTTAATTTTACCAGATGGGCTTCTGGATCAAATTGATTTGAGGTAAAATAATGGGAAAACTGAATTTAAGGTAAGGGTATTTAAAGGGTATAAGCTACACTTAATTTTCATTTCTTTCATAATGCAGATTTGTTTTTGGTAGGCTACCCCCTCAACTCTGTTTAGATATTTTGAAAATGCTTTGAACATTGGCTGACTTTTGATACCAATTATATGCTGCATGTTGAATTGGTACCTGGGTGTGACACATAGGAACCAGACAATGGGGAGACTTCATCCAAACACTATTTTATTGCTTTCCCTTTTGGGAGCTACAGCCAACATAAACAAAACAATAAATAGGTTTCTTGTGTATACAGAAGCTTGGGCTCTCCAGCTCAACCAGGCTTTAGTCTGTCTCTCCCAGGCTTCAGTCCCTACTAACAAAACCAAGGCATACACATAGGGAAGTTAACTGGTATCAGATTGACCTCACCCCCACTTGGCAAACTCTGTACTTTCCTACTCCCACTGAGGGAGAACAGTTGAGGCAGACCTTCCAAATGCTTCCTGACCACCATCAAGCAAAATATAATGACTGGCTATTGATGACAATCTGGTTGGTGTGATTTGACTTTAAAGAGTTTCATTGAGATGAAGACAGTGAGGGAGTGGAGTCCTCTGCTGCCACCTGTCATTCTCCCCCATATGCCACAGCTTCATAATGATTTCATGCCCCAATGAGTTGCTCATTCTATTGAATAGAAATTGCGTGTTCCCTTCAATTTATCATTAGCTTCCATTTTACTGAACAAATGAGTACAAACAAGCCCCCTCACACCATGGTCATCGCATCACACTTAAGTCTATGACCATGAAATTGCGCTATTTACAGGAACCTCACTTAAAAAAAAAACTTAATTGCTGCGGTGAAGAGACGAACGTGTGCATTTGTTTTGCCAGCAGCAGGTTGTCACTGTTAAATAAACACCTAATGTTTTGGTATAGCTACAAATAAAATATGATTGCTAATCGGTTAATTAAACTATCAAAGTTTCTAATTGGAACTGTAGTAATCTTCAAATAGACAGGCCACATAAACTGATAATATCCTCTCTCTGAGCATAAATCTCTCTGCCTTTTAATGCCTCAATTGGTGAACAGCCTTAATATCCAAACCTACTTGTATCTGTGATATGCCAGTACAGTGGTAATTAAGATATCTGTTTGTTCAGTAATTCCCTGTTTACCTTTTCAAAGAGTGATGATGAGTAGGGTCAGCAAAAAAAACGGATTAACACCTCTCTGCACAATTTATTCCATTAATTGCTTTCCTTGCCTTTGTCACTGTGTAGGCACTCTATTAACCTTAAAAGCACCTCTGAATCTTTAAAAAGGGTTAACAGAGATAAATCATACATGATAGTCGGGATGAAGCTGCTATTATGTGGAGTGCTTTCCTACTGCAAGTAAATAAAGATGACTGAGGAGCATTTGAGATATTTATTGCTATCTCTGTCCTGTGTGAATTAGGATTCACGGTCTGCTGGGGAAATACAGATGGTGTTAAGGTGACTTCATAATGTTAGGAAATAAAATGAATCTACAGTGACAAAAATCCTAAGAATTGTATAGGTCAAGAACAGTAAGAATGGTCTATGCAGAGTTTTTTAGTCAGTAGACAATACTTTCAAAATAATCCCTCAAAAGAGATTCTGAGGGTAAGTGAAAAGACGAATTAGAATCAAATTTTGTGTTCAGCATGAGACGTGTTTTCAGAAAATTGGCACTCCAAGGCCCAGAGGACACAAAGTGCCAAATTGGAGCGTTCATGAAGTCGGAGTGTATACAGAAAATTCTCGTTCATTAATTCAAAGTGCATGCTGAGCACTCTTGCAGAGGAGTAGTGCAACAGAGGGTTTGAATGTTTGGAATGGCAGGCAGCCCGCCAAATGGTTTCATACTCACTGGCAATGCATGCTAGCATACTAGCTGCCACTGGCACTCTCCACAGGGCAAATAACTCCTACTCAGACTGCAACTCGCTGCTGCCTTTTAATTTGCATGCTAGAGCGTTTGTTTTTTTCTCTTGACTTACACATTTTTCAGTCTGCTATATCATGTCGTCTTCATTCTGATCGTCATCTTATCATCTGAACCGTTCAAAAACTCCTCTGATATTTTTCTCTTTGTTCCAGTGGATTTTTTTTTTTTAATGGATCACTCGATTGGATTTACAAATGAAATACTCCAAAATGATTGTTCTAAAATGAAATATGCACCATTTGAAAAAAGTGACTCTTCCTATTACAAAATGATGAATGGTATGGAGTTAAAACAAATCATGATACTTACTTACTTTCAGGGATATTGGTTTACTTAAGTCCTTGGTGAAGAAAATGGTTAACACTTTTATAGACTGGATCCTCTGTTTTTTGCAGATATTAAACGATGAACTTCAGATAAACTTTTGGAATAGAACTCTTCAAGTGCAGCATCCATGGCAACTCCTTCTCTAAAACAACAAAGTATAGATGTCAGCCTCCTGTTAGGGTCCTCCCAGCCTATCCCATGATGCAAAGCACACCCATTATTTCCAGCAGTTTCTGCCAGAGGGGATAGTGATGATTGGACAATTTACACTGTGGGATGGGTAAAGATGTCAGTCCAGGGGAACACCAATTTTATATACCTGGTCATTATCTATTTGTGCTATACATATTGCATGCAGGGGAGCCAGATTTCATAAACAACACATAAAAATCTACTGTAAACTTTAACTTTTGAACAGCAATGACATTGTAAATGTCCAGCAGCAGCACCAGATAATAAATGCCAAGATAAGCAAAATTCATGCATACTTAACTGTGGTAATAAAAGATAACCAGTGACTAGTAAGTTCTAATTGTCTGACAAATTACAATTCAGGTAGAATAGAGTATGAAGAGAAGTTGTCATCTCCACTGAAAAAGAAACAACTTAAAATGGACCACCAATGACTTGAGGCAGACAGCATAATTTCACTCAATTAGCTTTTGTTGGGGCAAAGTGGTGGGAGAGAAGAGAAACAAGACGACAACTCTGGAATGAGAAAATCGAAAAATGGAGAGGGGTGACTGACGTGAGCAATAACAAACCTCAGCCCCGAGAAGAATTGTGTCCTTTATTGAGGGGGATGCAAAAGAATAGGAACTGTTTTATTGACAGGATTGATTCAAAACACTTCTAAAAACTTTTTTTTTATGACCAGAAAGTGTGTGTTCCTAACTGTGTTGCAAAAGTAACTTCAGTTCAGTGTCCTGTTTTGATGTAATTATCCATCTCACAGTGCCATGCTGGCAAACTGTCCAAAACACAATACATGTTAAGGATAAATCCCTTCTTTTATACTGTGGAATCTCTCCACTAAGAACCCTACTTATGACCTGGATTTTTTTCTAGTCGTTTTTTCCCTGTGTTGCCTTTTTAATTGTGCATAAACTGGTGGGTTTGTGTGGATAAATTATGTGTAAATCCAAATAGGATGGGCAGATTGAAATTCAAATAATGTGTTCAAGGAATGGAAGCATTGGTGATCGGTGAGAGATTTAAACTATCTATGGTTATTTTGTTTGAATACATATAAATTAAACAGACATTATACAGAAATCCCAAAACAAAGACTACAGTTCTCCATTTTCCTTCCAGTTCCCTTCCATGTCACTTAACTTAGGTAGATGTGTCCTTTCTTACACCTTTCAGGCTCTTTTTCCTGACTTGACTCTAATAGCACAGTTTCTATCTGCTATTTGTTCAAAGGCTTGTGTATAACATCAGTACAATAAAACGTGAGTGACCTCGGGCTACGGTACATTGATTTTCCAGACTTTACTTCTTGACTGCATAAAAGCTTTCTCATGTATGATATAGAGACAACAGAGGACTAGCATTCATTATTTACAATCAACCATTCAAGATCTCTACGATGGTTAAGTGTTTGGGTTGGCTGCAGTGCTGTTGAGCGGTTCAACTTCCAATATTTAAATAGGGAAATTGGATGGAGAGTAATGAATAATATCAGATGGAATACAAATAAAATATGCTCAAATGACATATTTTTTATGTGAAAATGCATATATGGAATCTTGATTAAGTTACTCAGTTTAAAACCAGCTCTCTCTGTTCCACCACACTTGGCAGAGCTTTCCTCTTTCCATTTACTGAATCACTTGGCGAATTAGGTTACCAGATCCCACTGGTACTTAAGGAACAAACCCAATTTGCTCTGAAACTCCTGTACTTGATATAGGTGAGACAGTAAACGTCTTCTCGAAATTGTTCTTATGTAAGCAGTACTGTACTATACTGAAGAAACGGTATACTCAAAAATGTTTTACAAATCATGTAGCCTTGAAATTTAAACATTTTAATTATTTTGGTTTTGTACATTGCTTTTTAATATTATTATTTTATTTATTAGATTTTTAGTTTGTACTATTAATGTTATGTAAGCTTCCATGAAAATGTAATAATTTCCAGTGCTGCTTATAGATAGCTAGTACTTTATGATATCCTAATAATACTTTGACAGTAGCTAGTACTATTTATTATTGTCCCAAAATGTTATGTCTATCTGTAAGTGATTTTAAGCATTTGTATGTATTTTTCCAGATTATAATAGTGTCGTGGTTGTAGTGTCCATCTCGGGTGTTAACACTGTTAAAGGTCCCATATCATGTAAAACAGGATTTCCCCTGCCTCTTTGATTATAAAGGAGTTGGATGTGCCATCTAAACATCGTGGAAGTATCAAAAAGCACAGTAGCCAACTAAATTAACACAATCCATATTAGAAAACCGAGCCTCTAAACAAGCCGTTTGGATTTCTGTAACTTTGTGGCGTCACAAAGGTTCGCTCATTATCATTTTTCTAAGAAATAACAGGCTAACAAAGTGTTTTTTTCAAAGCAGTTGAGCGGTTGTCATTGTTTTTTACCAGAGAGTTTTCCCTACCTGTCGCTGCCTGTTCTGCCGGTCTGTAGTGTCTCACGTTTCACTCGGTGAAACGGTTAGCCAATCAGAACAGAGGGGGTGTTAATATTAATGAGCCTTAAAGACACAGCAACAGAAACAGCCTGTTCTTGGCAAAGGCTCAGAGAGATGCTGGAAAATGAACGTGTAAAAATGGATTGAGAGTGTTTTCGGTACATGACACCACATGAACAGTTTTTAATGGACCTCCAGACATAGAATAAAACACTGGAAAGTGTAGAATATGGGACCTTTAAACACTTTAACACTGTTAACAAAACAGCTATTGGTGATGTACCTTGGATTCCTGGGTCCATTTTGTTGTTTGGTGGTGTATTTTTCATTTCCCCATGAAGAACTGGCCAAACATAGATCACTATATGACTCAGAATCAAAGAGCAAGAGCTTCTTTCTAGACTCATCATTTTGCAAAGACATTAACAATCATACAGGGAGAAATCCATCATAAAAATCGAAGTGAAGTTAGCTTGATATTGGATATTAGGTGGATATTTGTTATTCAGTCTTCAGTAATTAATTTCAATAGCTCAACTAAATTCATGCTCATCTTTGATATCCTCCCTCTGATTTACAGTACAGTACTGATTTACTTCCTTTCATTGTGACCTTCCAAAATTCAATAATTTTATGGATTAGTAAAAACAACTCTATATCAGAGGAATGATGTCAACAATGAGAATGAATTTGGTTTGAGACCTGTCTAGACTATATGGGAAATAAGGTATTGAAAATCTGCGTTTATAAGACAAACATTTACTGGGGCTAAGATGCGTACCATGTAAACATGACGTCTTGGGTTTGAATCTGACCCAAGACCTTTGTCGCATGTCATCCCTCTCTCTCACCCAATCTTTCCCGTCTCTCTCAACTTTGAACTGTCTAATAAAGGCGAAAATGCAAAAAAAATAAAAATAAAAACATTTACTCAAATATTGAACAACGTGGTTGTAAATTGTTGTTGCTCTTCCAGTAATCACAAATACCGGGTGTTTAGTATGCCTACTATTTTTTATTAATAATAAGATTATTATTATTATTATTATTATTATTATTATTATTATTATTATTGTTAATAATAATTATAATATTAATAATAATAATAATAATGGTTGTCACTCTCCCAATATTACTTGAGGCTCCATTTCCTCTGCTCGGTCATCAAATTTCAGCCATGAACTAAAGTCTAGCTGGAAACAGGAAAATGATTTAATAATACAGAGAGTATTAAAATGCATTTAAAATTGTAGACCTACTTGAAAAACAAGTATCCACCAAATATTCAAAAGCCAATATCAGGCTAACTTTACTCTGGTCACGTAAAACTCACAGCTGAAATGCAACAAGTTCCTGCCAAATCATTCTGGGAAATGTAGGAAATCACTTACTGAATTAGAAGTTGAAGAGGAAGGTTGAGGGAAAGTGGGTATAATAAAATGGTAAATTACAACACTTCATCACAACACAGGCTAACTCCTGGAATGCATTGATGTTGATTTGTGTAGAAGAGGTACTTTTGCATCAAGCTCCACCGTACAATTAGTCTGAACTCAGCCCAAAGTCGGCATGCTTCACTCCATTTGATGCTGCATTGATGTTACACGGGAATAATTGTTAAAACGGCTTGGCGGTTGGAAGCAATGATTTGTATTCACATGTTCAACCTCTTTTGAATTATAAAACGCGATGATTGAAGTTTCTATAGACTTTGGCTGCTCCTGATCAGCGATTTCACACTTAACACTTATTAATGAATGTTACATTTGAATTCATGTTTTACAGCATGCCAAACATTGCAATGTCAACCACACACAAAAAAATGCAGCAAATATATAGTTGTGTCCTGCCAATGCATTTTAAGAGTTGTAATCACAAGATGACTGTTTTATTTGAAATTAATATATCTTTCCCTACACTTGACTACAGGTGTTTCCTTGTCAGTGATGTATGAATTCAGGAAGTCGCAGAAAGTAAGAAGCTAGTATCTACCGTCTTTCCCATAGGATGTGAATAGAGTATTAGTAAAGAGGGAGGTGGTGTCAGAGAGAGAAAATTAAGTTTAAATTGAGTTTAACTGAGATGAACTGACTGAAGCTTTTACCTTTCATAAAGGCAGAGAAGTGAAAAAATAGTTGTTGCAAACAAATGACGGTCATTCAAGACATGGAACAAATTTACCGTATCACAGATGTTTGGTATTTTATAGAAAAGTGTTAAAAAATTTAAGGACAAAATTATTTGATAACCTGTCTCTTGGAACTCTTGCATATAAAATTGATGCACTGACTTACTAATCTGTTACCAATCTGTTTGACGGTGTGTTTGCCTGCCTAACTGTCTACTTTATCTCTTTCTGTTCTTAGTCAAGTGTTTTTTGGGGGATTTTTTGGGGGGGATTTCATATGATCCGATACTGGAGAGAAATTTTAGTTTTTTTTTGGTTTTTTTTACTTAGCAGTCCCCCAGTCCCTGGTCTGAGTGCTTTTTGCTTGTCAGATATGCTTTCAAAGTGATGCATTTATAAACCATGATCCTCGGCCACAGTGTACCACTGTAAGGTTCACTCAGCCATGGACTGTTTTATTTCCAGAGAAATTGTGTTTTTCCATACTTTGCATAATCAAGAACTAGCCCGCTTTGCTGATAAAATAGCTCCCATTTCTGGATGTTTAAGCTTCCTTGCTTCTATTTTGGGTATGTCTCTCTGTGCATGATTGGTCCTTATTGCAGGTTTCATGGACCCATATGGACAAAATGTACTCAACTTTATATAGTTTGCTATTCTTGCCGAGTTAGTTCTCTGTTTTTGCAGGAATATATCCTGTTCTAGCATTTCTGCAGAGTTGACACACATAGGAAAACGGATGATGGGGCACACTCAACAAAAGCACCATTTCTTACTTCTCACTTTCAAGAACACAGGCAAGGTAACACAAACGATTATCTCAACGCTGCCCTTTTGGGAACAGTCCAAGTAAATGATTAGCATGCATCTTCAGTCCTGTGGATAGATGACCGTTTCACGCTCACATGGGCTGTGCTCTACCTCACTCAGGTTTCTCCCCTAAGTGAAGAGAAGGAGATATAGGAATGTTAATAGGAATCAGGAGCCGCTCCTCGTCTCAACAGGCCAACTCTCACTTCTCTCCGCCTCCCAACCCACGCTCAACCTCACCCCTGCCTCCCACAACTATACACTGAAAAGATTTGAAACAAACTAGTTACAGCTGCCTAGTAGGTCACAACCATTAAGTTTTCCCAAATATCATTGATGATGAGTCCTTGAAAATGATGATCACTGCAATTTTGTCATTGACAAGATCACTGTTGTGTTCTGGATCGTCAGGGTCCATGTCTTCTACTGTACAAGTCTACTAAAACTGCATTTAAGTGGCAATTTAATGGGATACTGTACTGGTTTTATGGAATGAATGGGTGACTGTTTCCTGTTTGGTTAATCTTTATTTCTTTGTATGTTATAGGTCATTGATTGGCTAGTCTTCTGAGAGATCATGCAAACGAGTTGATTATTAAATTAGGTAAAAAAATAAATAAATAAAAGTAGCATGTGACACTGAAATAAAGAAATAAGTGTAATGACGTGACAACTTACAATATATAGAGTTAAAGCATTGTGTATCTGGTAGTATTGTTCCTCAGGTATAGCTTATATTTATTGCCACTAAATTAAAGTATGCACCACAAACACACACACACACACACACACACACACACACACACACACACGACAAACAGACTGTGCAGACAACCCCAAAGGGCTTAAAAGCCAACTCGCATCAAGAGTGGAAAAAAGAAACAAGGAAGAACTAAATAAAACAAATCAATGAAATGTATGTAAAATGGCAAAGTAAAACTAAAAATTGTGTGGGTGTGTGTCTGTCGTTGCATCTTCATGTGTATATGTATATGTATATTTATATGCATGTATGCAAGTGTGCATGGCTGTGCGTGTGTGTGCATGTGTGTTATTGTTGGGAAATCACATCTGCAACAGTTTGAGTCATCCAAAGTCAATTTGTATGAAATTGCTGAGTGATATGGGTCAATGTCCAGGATGGCCTTAATCTGAAAAACCATCCCATAAAGAAACTCATCTATGTTACTCCGATGATCTTGGATAGTCTTGGATAGATTTCTTTAGGAAAAACAAGTCACTCTGGAAGTTATAAACAACATAGGCAAGCCTCTAATCTCTGCTGACATAGAGTGACACCTGATGATGCAAGAATCAGCAATGAATAGGAGACTGACTTTGTAGAACTCTGAGGCTGCAGAGACACTCCTGTGAATTCTGGGTATTGGGAACCACACGTCATTGCCTCTGACTGGGTGCAGTAGGACGCCATCTCTCTGAACCTGGCAGTAATGGAGCTCATTTGGAGGAGCGAAATGTTCAGATGACTGATGGGCCTATACAGAGAAATACTGAATACTGGGCCAAAACACATTCCAAATATGAGATGTAGATCTATGTGTGCATGCATTTCAAAATAATCTATACAGTCTAATTTGCAGTTTAAATGCATTTAATCGCAGCCATGAGAAAGTAAATGGTCAACAAGTGCAAAATTATATATTTATGGTATTTCTAATAATTTCTGCCTGGCATTATACCTAAAATAAGCAAAAATCAAGGTACCAAACATTGATATACATGCAAAATGATTCACAAGATCTGGAAGTTTGACAAGATCCTTTGTGTCACAGGGTTCTTGTCACATTGCTTACTATTTGTGATGGTGACAATTCTTACCTCTTCTGTTTTATTAAATGGGAACTTTAGAAAACAAATTGTTTAGCAAATATATTAAAGTCTTTGAGGAGCTTCTTTCAGAACTCAAGAGAATAAAAAATAAAATTGCTGTGTCCGATTTTGACTGATAAAGTGAGGCACAGTAGTTGTACATTAATTTCTACATTTTAGGTGGGCAAAATTGGTCAGAGAAATTGACCAAGATCATGTCATTTTAGTAATTCTCAGTACTAAAGTTTGGGATCATGTTCAGAAAATTAGTCTGAATTTAGTGATGTTCAGTACAATTTCTGAAAGAGTGAAAAGTGACACTATCTTTTATATTTAAGACCGCAAAAAACCACTGTCACATGGGAATGCATGGTCTTCTTACATCTACTTTAAAGCATTAGGGTACAAGAAGTATTTTGGAGTTTTTTATTTTATTTTATTTATTTATTTAATTTTTTCTGGGACACTCTCAGAGGTCAAAGTACAATCTAAAAACACATGGTTTCATGCAAAAGACTAACTACTCCTGCACGCTCACAGTTAAAGCTATTGTATTATTCTTAAGATTTTATTGTTTATTCAGATTCAAAATTATTATTACCAAGGTGGTATGCATAGATATCAGATATATAATGTTCTTAATTGTTTGTTGTTAATAACAATATTAGTGATAATTATGTTTAAAATGTTGTCCAGTGCAGCATGTTATGTTATGGAACTCTTTCATTTTGCATGCTAATATTGTTCAGGTTACAATAAGAGAAACACGGGAGGTAGATTTGGGGTGTTTACAGTGCAGTCAACTGAGACTACAATGACAAATTGCTACATCATGAGGGAAATAACTATGATGTGATATGATGAGACAAAGATTATGATGAAGTGAAAGAGTCAGTGAACCAGGACATACTCAGTGGCTGTGGGCATCTGTCCTTATGGACAGTTAGAGGAACATGATGAGGAAAATATGCTCAGCAAATACGTTTTCACTGAACAGCACAGAGTTGCTACCACTGATAATATAAGGTTTTTTGGACAGAATGTCAAAAGACATTACTTCTAAAGCAGAAGTTATATATTGTAAATTATAGTGGCATGCATTTACCTGTGCCTTGTATGGTGATAGTCTACAAAAGAAAATCATTATATGTTGGCATTCTGTGCCACATAAACAATCAAATTTGTGCTGTGTGAGAGGTGCATTATTGCAGCATGCTGCAGATAAGATGGGTTTCATCTCAGGTTGTGTTAAGGCCTGCTGGTATAGTAAATGACCTAATTTTATGAGGAAAGCTTTCACAACCTGTCCGCCTGCCATGTGCTGGTGCACATTATCAACATTAAATTCCAATAGCCACCCTACAGATTAATACTTCCAGACTTATACGCACATACTGTCAGTCCCTGTCCCCTCTCTCTGTGTCTCTCTCCTCATATGACTATATATATATATATATATATATATACTGTATATGTACATACAGATATACATATAGATATACATATCTATCTTTCAATTACCTGTACTATCTCTGTCTTCCTTGCTCTCATCCATGATGGCTGGCATGTAAACAATTTTTCTATGATGAAGAGAGCCTAGAGAGAAGAAGACTGTGTCCAATTCTGACATTTCTATTTGTTTAGAACATGGCTGTTGAATGCTTGGCACAGCTTGAGATGTTGGACCACGGCCTGGTCATGTTTCCGTTTCAGATTTAACCACTTGACCTTTAATAGGAATCTGTTCTGTTTATTTTCCTGCAGATGTTTATTTGGGTGGGATAGTTCTTGATGGCCTTTTCTGTTTTTCCTTGGGGTTAGATAAAGAACCCTGTGCCTCTAGCCCAGCCATGGGATTAACTTGATTCAGGGTCTTATGAGGATTAAGGTGGTTCAAACATTGAGGACAAGTCCTATTAGTTTCTTTGGGATTGGCAGACAATTGATCTCTCTTTTTGTACAAACTACTCTGTCACAGTAATTTCCAACCAGTATAAAATCCAATTCCTTCTGCATATACAGTAGCCATAACAACTTAACCCGATCAGAAAAAATCCTATTAAAAAGATTATATTATTTGTTTGGAATACAGTTTGTGTCACACTTCTTCTCGCATACGTAATCTGATAATATAATTAGACATCTCCATGTTAGCCCAGTGTTTCAGCAATTATGCCATTTTAAATGTTAATTCCTTTTTATGTCATATCCAGAAGTTTGTTGACCAAGGAGTAGTGTAGGAACTGGTTGAAAATGCAATGCTAGGTTTGACTATCTGTAAAACATTATTTAGCTCTAGCAGTGGCTAAAATTCACTGATGTCTGTAGGAATTAAAGGGGAATTCCACCAAAACTGACTTTTAGATTGTTATTCTGCAAGTCTCAGGGTAGGAAATTGGTCCCAACTACCCAAAAATGTATGGAAATTTAGCCCTACATTTAGGCAAAGGACTAAAAGCATATTATCAACCTTCTTTATGAAGAAAAAATCCTACGTCTGCTCAAGAGCTGTCCTAACCTGTTAAGAGTTCCCTGCAAATTTTGATCAAACGACATACGCAAACATTTCAGGAGGAGACAGAGATGTGTTGGAAACACTTGACAATAATAAAAAAATATATTATTTGGATACTGATTGAACACTTTTTGTGACTGATCCTGTCCGGGATGCAATCACTCCATCCACAAAAAGAACCTGCGCCCTCTCCATGGAAACCAAAGTTCCTGCAAATTTACACTTTTTGGCAACAAGGAAAATGCAGCGATGCAACAGCGATGATTTGGGTTCCTCACAGCAAACCATCTGTAGTCATAAACCAAACTTGGATTGCCCTTACAGCGCCTACACTGATATGCAGATTCATTAATTTATCCACCACCCAAACACCCTGCCAAAGCATAAATTATTATAGACTAGTCGGTCACACTCAATGTACAGAGACTACTTATAAAAAAAAATAGATAGGCCTACAGCCTAAACAGTGGGTGCAAGATACTGCACTGGATCACCCTCAAATGGTGTTAGCTATTTAAAAAAGCAGGTGAACTATGATTTGTGTAGACCTGTAGGTAAATTAATAGATTTGTCATTTTGAGAATTTGTATCTGTTTTAGCAACAGATTATTTAGCCTATACATACTTAGTTATATATACCTGGGAGTGGTACTATTTGTCGTATATTATTTTGCATTTCTGCATCAAATTATGTACATATAGAGTATATCTTTTAATGTGTTGATTCCTAGCAACAACTATCAAGAAGAAATACAAGACATCATAAATTCAGTTTGTGGCTCAGAGTGTCGCAAAATGATGATCTCAAAGGAGAAGTTTGACTCCTTGCTGAAAACGCCTGTAGGAACCATCATAACTACCTCTCATGTTCAACTCTGAGCTGGGACTATTTTTTAGTCCTACTCAAACTTTGAGTGCAATTCCTTGGAGTGATTCTGAAATGCTTAATATATACGAGCACCGGTACCCAGACAACTCCCAGGCCACAGATTTATCTGAAAATCACATGAAAAACAGAATTATCCTTTAATTAATCTCTATATTACACTAATCCTGATTAGGATCCTGATGAGTCTGTGCGCAAAGTAAGCCTGCGGAGATGATTTTAGGGTCAATAAATCTCCAAACATGACTATTTGTCGTTAGTGACTTAACACTACAGCTGAATAGTTACAACTACAAGCCTTTACCACAAAATCAGTCAAACCCACTTGACTCAATCGGACCGCTGTGGCTTTATTGAGTTAGGTTGACAAGACAAGTATGCCAGGTCAGGGAGCAAGCCCGATCCGTTTAAACGCCCACTTGACATCTAGACACAAGGACTTGACAAATCTCTTTATGGGTCCCTGAAGAGGTATCACTCTGACCTATGGTAGCCACCAAGCTACACTGCTCTGGGTATTGAGCAAACATTCAACATTTATTGTGGCATTTTGATTTATTCTCTTTTTGTGTCCCTTTAGAGAAGGCTTCTCTTCAAACTGCACTGTTTGTTACCCCATAGTTTTTTTTCTGTCTGCAGTTATTCTGCATAGTAATGCAATCTTACTTTTTTGCTTGGAGAAAGAGTTCCTGAGATGTTGTTTGAGAAGTACCTCAACAGCTGCTGAGCCACAGCACAAATGAGGTGGGAAAAACATACTGTAGGTAAAGGGTGATGATCCACACTGGTGTCAAAATACTTACTGTAAATGAAAATGTATTACTTCAAACAGTACTTTTGCTGACTGACTTGATTCTTTGCTGTTATCAAACAAGTCCAACTGTAAGCTAGATCCTAATTGACACACGCAGACAAAATCATGAAAAAGCATCAATGGAACGGGAAAAAAACAAAACAGAAGTTCCTCTTCTTCAGCCCTCTTTTTTCCATAGTAAGACAGTGTGGTTGAGCTCTAGCCACCCTGCTACTGGTATCTCAACATTTACAACATACTCTATTTCCTCCTACACAATAACATCACGTTCTGTTAACATTCTGTACAAGAACAGCACTTTCTCAAGTGGTCACCTCATCTCAGACAACACATATCTTCGCACAGCTTTGAAACAGAATACATTCTTCTGTGTGTAGGAGTTTCCCCCTGAGAATGTGTAGCTATACGGTACAAGGAAATGGCACTGACTGTGGCTTGTGATCTGATACTCGATACAACCAGTGTGGGCAGAGCATGTCTGATAAGCTTGAATACATCATTAAGCTTAAGAGCTTGAATTAAACTAAATAAATTTAATATTTAGCATTTTTTTCATTCCACTCAATAGCAGGTCTTAAGTATAAAAGGAAAATATAGAGTAAATAATTGATAAGGCTGTAGATGGAGTGCATTAAGAGCGAATTAAAGCACAGCAGTCTTGTAAACATTTTCACTCAGGCTTCCACAAAATGTTTCTGCTTCTCTTTGTCTCTGTATCCGTCTGTCAGTCTGTCTTTCCCCTCTCTTTCCTCTTTTGCTCCTCCCTTCCCTCCTCTCTGCGCCAACTCTCTCTAATACACTGCAGCAGTTGTAACTCTTACATCACCCCCTCTCATCATTTTGGAGGTCGGTGGAGAATATTGAACAGGCACTTACCCTCATATTGACATGCCTGTAGAGAGAGCACAGAGAATACTTAATATGTTTTCTTTTTTCATCTCACCAAAACAAGCCTGGCTTCTCATGTTCGCCGCGCACATCTCAAACTGGGAGACGGGAGATGTGTCTCTTTCACACATGACAGTGTTGAAAAAGCTTGATTTCACCTTGAATTATTTCCCTTGCATCCCTCACTCACTGACTGTTCGATGATGTGCGATTTTCACACACAGCAGCCATCCTGAGTCATCAGGAGACATTTCTGCGGTGAAGACCCGTGTGTCTAGAATGCACAATATCATGATGCCTCACACACATTGATTTTTCTTCAATGCAGTGAGAATATTATTGACTTGGAAAGAAAGACAGAGAGGAACCCATGGCAAGGGTGTTGGTGCATATTCTGACATTTGAAATAGCTATTTGAAGACTTAATATCCTGCAATCCCCTTCACTCTGGTAGAAAATGGCATCTAATAGCAATCTGCTTATACAAAAAAAAAACTTTTTTAATGGAGAGATGTAGTAGTAGTAATGCAGTAAAACAGTTGACAGCACTCCAACAAACAGAGAATACATAGCAACACACACAGACTAACTATACCTTATCATTAGTGTCACTACCAAAGAATAGGAAAATGCCCTGTTAGTGTGGAATAATACTGTTGCCATTTCAGGCATACAGAAAAATAAAGCAGACTTTTCTGCTGACTCATTTAATTAGACACTATCATTCTGAGCTTACAATTGTTCATATACTTAGCAGTATAACCCATTAGTACATACGTGTCAAGTCTGAGGCACAAAGCCATAAGCTTTTTCACATTTCAACACATTCGAAATATATTTTCCTGTACGATGAAAATCCTATATGGTGGCATACTAAATATAGAAGTAGAGGAAAAGAAAGCTCAAATCACTCCCAGCTCTGGTAATTACCTATGCTCTTGGGAAACACATACAATTACTTACGTGTGGCTCCACAGGCTTATACATAGACAATGTTGTGTGTAGCGTGAAATGTCTCTTACTTATAAATTAATACATTGTAGAGTGTTTGGGAGAAAACAACATGCACTGAGATGAGAAGAAGCACGGATATATATAAATCAGTCAGCCTGTCGTCAAGCTTCTATGGAGCATCGTACATGATTTGATCTAAGATGAAAAGATGGACGTATAGAGTGGGAAGAAACAATGAGATCCTGTTATGGCCTCATTTCAACTTTGAAATACAGAGAAGGAATGATGGCATGAAGTTAAAAGGGTTGTCTTCTTGTGTGTTCGACTCATCTCTTTGAATGTTATTTTGAAGTAGATTCTTCGGTGAAATCAGTGTTAGTAGGCACTGTGTTTTTTGCAAAACAAGAAGAATGAAATCTATTCATTCCTTAATATTTGTCCTACACTTGAATGAAGCTGAAAGCTTTTGTTGTAGTTGCTGCTGTTGCTTTGCTTTGTTTTGCTGCATTGTTTTGTTGTTGTATAGAAAAGTTTCTTTATAGTTTGTCTATTTTTCATTGCCAAAAAGGCACATATCAAAATAAAAATGAGAAAGAATGGCATTTTGTGCCATCTGTCACAACTTGCACAATAGTGATAAGTTGAAGACATGAGGCATGCAGTTTAGCTTTAAGTTTATGGAGTGTTTCCTCTACATTTCTGAATCCAAATGCTTGCATTAACATAGCAATTATTTGCATTGTTTTGTGTATGTGTGAAAGAGCCTCTACTGTAACAATACATCATCTCTATGCAGAAAGCAGTCCTATCCTTTTTAACCCTCTCTCAAAGATGCACATTGGATGCATTTTGGAGCAGAAACAGTTCTTGCTGTCAGTGATATTCCCCCAGATTAACCTCTGACAGTGACAGCTGAAAGACTATCATGACGAGGTGACGCATATTGAAAAGCATTGCACAGTGTTGACACCAGGACTGCACCACCTGATCTCATTAGGTTCAGCAAACTGGTGAACTCTCTGTTTTGGGATCTAGAAAATAAATCCCATAAATGGAATATTCTCTCAGGAGGGTGTTGAGTTCCTAGTTTATGAGGGAGTCAGTAATCCTATAAAGTCTGGATTTGCCTTTCTTTATGAGGCTCAGCATTGTGCTGGATCTTATGGGCTTATGAGCTGCCAAACAGGGACAAATTACAAATCATTGACAAAACCAAAGGGCCCTGATTATTGATTGAGGGAAATCAAAGATAAACAGCTTTTCCTGTGATCCTGCCTCTCCACCATCCTTACTCTCTGAGATTCACTGTACTGTACAGTACCGTAGAGAATCAATGGCGGATCTAATTCTCACCCCTCTACCCGCTCATTTATTTTCATCCCCTCTCTGTTGCAGAAACGTTTCCACTCTCCCTCATGCCTTGTAGTGTCTTCCTGTCATTGTAAATACTTGCTGTGCAATGTTGGGTCATTGTACACCAAAATAAACTACAACTGAATTCAGCCTTTGTATATCCTATGACCTTGGATGATGTCAGTTTAGATTTGTGAACACCAGCATGTCTGTCTCAAAGCTTGAAACAAGACAGTCCAAATTCTAATCTGTGAGGTTTCTGATAGTGACGCCACAAGTCTCTCTTAATGCCTTGCTCTCTCTTAGCATTAGAGAGCATTACATTCTTACCATTTTGCAGTCTGTTGACAACAGCAATAGCCAAATATGCAAAAGTCAATATGAACAACAAAACATACAAAATAGATGTTTAGATTTTGTTTGGATGAGGTTTGGATGGGAAATTATGAGTGTGTAACCGGCTTGCATGGTATCTCTATGTGTGTCTACATTGGAAGAGGCGAATGACAATGCATTCAATCAATATACACATGGCACTGAAACAGGAACATTAACAGAACATTCTTCTGCTATGCATGTAAACATCTTAATTGAATTGTTTTCGTAAACTAAGGGCAATAAATAGATTACTGTGTGCATGTGACATGACAAGGAGACTGACTTTATGGACCCTGTGACAATACCCAGGGCAATGCAGGCACTCAAACAGATGTTTCAGAGCTGTCATTACAGTGAAATATGCCGTAATTGATGGTAAATGCTAGAAAATATTGTAGGAATCTACTAAGTCAGTTTTCCATTCACTGGCACCAGAGAGTGTCTCTTTAAGTCTAGGTTTGACCTTTGGGTAAAGGTTATTCAAACTGACAAAAATTAAATGTGAAATACTGAATTACACGATCTTTAAAATACCATATGTGACAAATAAGATTTCTTTGTTTTTCCTGAACCCAATCTACTTGAATCAAAGTAAAGACTGTAATAGAAATCTTGAGTAAAGTAATCCTGATCAAGTAGAATGATATTGATAACTAAATATTAATATACTGTACATCTCATTTCATATTTTCATGTTAGATTAAATGAGTGGAGAGTTAAAGAGTTAGTCTTTTCAGTTCACTGCAGCTCGGCAGTGGACTTGGGTATTGTGTTAACCTGAGGCTGGATGTGACCTTGGAGGATTGCCTTTGGGTGTTAAATTGAGGTGTGTGAGTTATGACTTTTGTTGAGGCTATATCAGATGGCCAAGTAAATAATGATGTTGACTGGCCAAACACATCTGAACGTGCCTGAAGGTACTACTTCAGTGGTCACTCCCATGGGGAGTTGTTATAGTAGGAGTATTTCTCAATGCACCATTTTCTCCAAATCAGTGACCGTTTATAGCCGAGTAAAAGATGCTGCAGTTAAATCCTGGAATAATTTGGAAAAATATGTATATATACAGTATGTAATCACAGATTTATGATCTGATGAACGGCATTTTGTACGTTGTGTTTTGTATGATGTTAACCTTTCAACAGAAAGAGTGGGAGTGAGATTCAAATAAAGAGTCACACAGAAAATTAAACAGAATGCAGCGACAGACTGTAAATGAATATGGGTTCATAAAGATCTCATTTGTATTTTATGTTGGACTTTGATGGGTCTCTGCCTTCTAAAATATGCACATCAAACAGGGAACATCTGAATAGCCCATAATGATGTAGAAATTTATAGGCTCCATTGTTTTGACTGGAGAGGTCTTCCTTGGGCCGCACAGTGTACTTCTCCTCAGCTCGAAGCACACAATAGGACATATCAAGAGTGGGGGGAATCCCTGCTATCCACTCCAGTTATTGTGGGAAAGTGCTGTACAGACCAAAAACCAATCTGCAAATCATTGTATGCCACTCTGTCGCACAATGGTTATAGAGCAGAGCTTATAACCAAAGGCTGTGGCTCAAGTATCAGCTTCACAATGCCTGTAACAGTCAAATATACCAGACAAATACTTTCATTACTATTCAAAGTAGACCAACAGCCTAGCCAACTTGTATTAAAGTGAATGAAGGTTGAGGATTATTTGCAGCCACTGTTGAGCGAGCCCAACACATAGAATCTAATGTTAGAAACTAATGTGTGAGGTTTGAAGCCCAAGCATGACAGATGCCATGGAGACTGAGTAAATGATGATTGCTGCAACCAGGCTCCAAGCCCTGCAGTGCCTCATACTTTACTGTGTTTACTCAGATGAAGCCCTGGATCCATCAAGGAATGATATAATTACTTTACTCTCTTTAAATATTAAGCACTCTTTCGCTCTTGTGCAAAGGCACTACTCCATACAATGTAGGATATTTCTTCTGACATTAAATAAAACATTTCTCACAAAGCATTAACTGTGGGGGTTAGAAATCTCTCTCACTCTCCATCTCTTTCTCTCTCTCTCTCTCTCTCTCTCTCTTTCAATTATTTATTTTCTGTCTGTTAATGCCAATTTATATTGTCAAAGAAGAGATTTTTTTTTTTTTTATAAAAACCTTACAGCCATGATTGATTGGTATTGGCAGTATGCTGTCTTGCTTATATAATAAGACAGTTTCCCACTTGAACCACAAGAGTTTTCCTGAACTGTGCTGCCTGGTATCATGGCAATTTGTCAGAATTCAAACGAAAAGCAGTGCACCCTGGTTTCATGCATATGAAAACGTGAACATTGACATCCAGTACTCACTATAAGCTCCATTTCAGCTAAAAGCACACCATTAGCAAAGTCGTTTTCTACAGGCAAACGAAAACATTTTCTAAACCCTTAATGCTTCTTCTTCCCTAACCTTCAGTCAGTTCTTGTTAGTTTAACTAATCCAAAACTAACCAAAGTAAAGGAACCTTTTCCTCCAACAATAATCTTATCAACAGCGCATTACCTGCAAATACTATAATCATATTTTATTTAAAAAATTTAAAAATAGCTGTCTAATGCAACAACTCGACTCAGGTTGCGACAGCTTCTTTCTGTCGTCCGTGTGTTGCGATGACCCATTGTGGGCAGAGAGGTGGCCCACCTGTATCGATGTGCTCCAGACCAGACACAGCTGTGTAAATATTGAGCCAGGACAAGCCAAGCTCTAGCCATCAGCCATCACACTGTTGTTGCATGGTCTGACACATCAAATTGTTTGACCAGTGGCCCTGTTTTCTAACCTCATGCCTCCATCTCTCTCTTTGTCTGTCTCTCACTCTCTCAACTATTGCATTTTGACACATGGTACATGGTATGTGGGATATTACATTGTGGTGGTGACATCTGTTTGTCTGTGTAGACACATTCTTTTGAACACCATAGCTCAAGAACAATACATGATAGAAACTTCATACTGACACCACAGGTTCCCCCTATAGAGTAGATGATCTGCTTAGAATTTGGAGCAACTTGCTGCATCAATTTGCATACTAATGAGGAAAAACTGATTTTCTTGAAACTAATATAACCCCATAATGCTTTAAGATACGGAGTTCATATTAATACAGCCCTTGTGTTATGTGAAGACAAGTATGTTGACGTAGACATATGTGCTAATTAATGCATTACTTAGCTTAATTAATTACCTCATTAGCATAACTGGTTATGTTTAATATATTATGGTGATTATGGTGGGACATTAAGAAGCTCAAGTGCCTCTTGGTTTTTATTGTTATAGTCTCTGATCTGAATTGAGCCATAGGACTTAAAGACTCAACTTTCATGAATAATTGCAGGTTTTTAGAGCAGACAACTTCTGGCTGATCTCCCATAATTAGACCAACCAAGTATGTTAGGCAACAAGAGCAGCGACTCTTACAGCCCATTTACCTTTTTATAGAAAACAAGGGAATGCATTTATCCCCATCGTATCCCTCTCAAAGGTATAATTTCCAACCTGTGACTTGACCAGTTGGTTTGGTGGACCCTGTAACACCCAGCCGGGGAATGTCCATTAGTGGTCTTTGGATGTCTATGGACTCAGACTAAAATACCATTATCATCTCCACACAGCAATGCTGGACTAGACGAAGAAGAAGCAATGCTTTCATGGATGAATGTTACACAGAGCAGAGAGTGACAGGAAAACAACACATACAGGCCCATTTTACTCCCTAGTCTGTCAAAGATGCGTCATGCTCTATCCTCTTGTGCTCTGTTGTCATGGCAAATGAAGAAGTGATGGCGTTGCCTAGAATGGCAGGCTATGGGCATCAAGTCAGTTATGGAAAAATCTCCCTATACCACTGTTATTTGGGAGGTCTAGGCCCAAATTATAAGATGATAGTTCAGCAGACTCTGCCTTTATAAGATGGCAGACTTTGTATTTACTAAAGGAACCAAGCAACTTCCATGACAGAGTTCTCTATTCAGTAGTGAGAGAAAATATGTGGATGCTCCATAATTTTTTTTTTTTTTCCTTTTTAAATAAAAATAAATAATCATCACAAACAAAATTTGGTCAAAATGTAACAATGAAGGCTCAGTTACTTTTCAGCACTGTATTTCTGCATTGATGATTTATTTGTTTCTTATATAGGCCTAATAAAATCTTTATAACCTATTGTCTTATTTGTGCTGTCAGGTCACATCATGTGTTTTTTATATGGAGACTTGCATGACGATTTTTGTTGACTTTTGGTTAAAAATGGGTAAAAATATATTCATATATATTTTCCGCACCTTGAAAATCTTGGCTATTCTCAATGCAATGCAAACCCTATGACAAAACAAGGTGCAGAGTAAACCATTTTTCAAGTCAAACAGAGTTCTCTCTGGCTCAATTACCCATAATGACTCTTGACCAAACAAGACAGCATCCTTCATGTTATTTAAAGAGGGCATTTGCAACCTACATGCTCAGCCACCAGTGAACATATCTTGTGTTCTTCAGCAAACATGTCTATGCTCTGTTAGATCGTTTTTGGAAAAATACAATTTGAGATTTTCTTGACAGGCAGGTAGGTGATAGATAATCATTTTGGTAAAATGGAAATCTGTGCTCAGCTCTCTTCAAATTTACAAATTTGTGGTAGTTTATAAAAGGCATTGGCTGTGAGCTACATTATATGGGTCTCCTTGAGAAAGATTGAAGCCTGATAGAATATTTATCACTTGAGATTCATCTCTCCCTGTGATAAAGCATGAAGTATATGGCTCCAAATTCCTAATGACCTCAGTAGAAACCTGCAGCTTCAATGCATACTCACAGGATAATTCACAAGCACAGAAGGTCATAATCTCATTTTGACAGCTAGAGATCTGCTGCAGCGTAGGGAAGAGTCCTGCAATCATATTCAGACTGGCTCAACGGAATATGTCCAACTTCAAAGTTAAAGGGAAACAGGAACTAAATTGTAGTGGTAACTTGAAATGATTGGCCACACTGCAACAAAAAGAAAGAAATTATTAAAGAAATAAATGTCTCGCTACTGCTACTCCCAGGAACCAAACCATGCATCCCTGTATCATCTTATTCTTAGACTATTCTCAGGTCAAAGAACCATCGGCACATCATCAAATGGTAGTAATGTAAATTATCCATTAAGTTGCATCAGTTGTTGTATGGTGTTATTAGCAGGAACAAATTATTGCAGGTTCTGTGAAGTCTTGTCTTGTATTTAATGTTTCTGTCTTCAGCTAACTCAAGCTTGCCTGTTGTATCTGGAACTGCTCACTGAGCTGTAATGAATGCCAATATTCGCAACATATTTCATACAAGAGATTATATCTTGCAAACACTATGATAGCCCCACCAGATCTGTTATCAAATCACTTGAGTTGAAAATGGATCTACAGTATGTGAGAACTGACCATTATCACTTCTGGCATTCTGTAATCTGAATGTACTACAATATCTCCTCACTTTGCTTTATTGGGGTGTACCTAATACCCCATTAACTTATGCTGACATCACATATACTTTGACTCGGGCCAGTTAAGGCTTTGAGATAAATGAAAACCTAATCTTTATCACCATATCTGGTAAATATCAAATCTCATTGCAAAATAACGTCTCACATAAACTGTTATGGAAACCCCAACAAATTAAAATGCTGCAGTTAGTTTTTCCTTGACCCAGGTTTAGGGACAACAGTTATGTTTCCTGTGTTTAACGCACAAACAGAAAATCATTAAATTTCCTGTTTATCTGTGGGTAGACATGATGTGATGGCAATGGAGTAATTTATGCTACAGATGTTTGCTGCAGAGCACTGCCTACTCCGGGGAGTCATGATTAATTTATTTGTGTTTGGATAAGAGCATGTATCCCAGCCCTATTAATATTGCTCTTTTGCAGAATAAGATCATATCTTAGCAAATTGAATATTCACCCTTCTAATAAGTCAAGGCTCCAGCCTGTATCCCACAAAGGAAAAGTTGGGAATTCATTATGATGTTAGCTACAGGTTGTAAATCTCTCTCCAGATTCCAGACTTTGGAAATGCTTAGTCAGCCTGTGAGGTGGAAAGGGCTTTGTTTAAATAATTGTACGCTTTACAATTTAAATAGCTATATACGGATTATAATACATTTACAGTAAGTCTGAACACAAGTAGGTGGTATTTACTTGATGGCAATCAGATGAACTGTATAGGTTGTGTGTGTGTGTGTGTGTGTGTGTGTGTGTGTGTGTGTGTGTGTGTGTGTGTGTGTGTGTGTGTTAATTTGTTTGACTGGTTTTACTTTACTTATATTTAGGCATAATTTTCCACATTATAGGTTAAAGAGTCCAACCACATTCACCTTCAACCAGCGCAATGTTAAACTCGCTGCAGTGTTATCACATCTGGGCCCTGGCCTTTTCACCAGCTCTAAACCCTCTTTGTCCAAATCCCTGTGCCCATCTTTTTCTCATAACAGACACTAATGTAACAAACTGATTAAGCACCATTAACTTGCAAATTAGTTCTTTTGTTCTAACTTTATCCCCACCAGCTTTGTCCATTTTACAGACCCTTTGTCCAACCAAAAATGTCATTGTATTGGCAGCGATGCTGCTAAATTGTCCACTTCACGCCTTTCACCCCCACATACAGAACTATTTCTACAAGTACCTCTGTTTGAATTGTAGACACGATCATTGAGCAGAAAGTGCCAATTTTTCAGTGTCAAAACATCCTCTTTAATATGAAAATGTGTGAGGGAGGTGTATCACACAGTATTTTGAAATATCCATTTCAAATATATTTCTGTAATCTCATTCAATAGATGTCAGGAGTCTGACGTCAGATTGGTGCCGGAAATTAATTCCCCATTCAAACCCGCAATAGACATTTCTTTCCACCCTCATCACAGCTAATAGCAGTAATTTTGTCTTCCCATCAATTTCCAGATTTTGGGTTGAATCATAATGTTGTTATGCGAGTTATCTTTCAATAGAAACTTTTATGAAATTGTATTTTATCAATTGCCAATGTCTAACGAACTACAAATTTTGTCGCATGCTAGGGCATCATCACAAAGCACACTGCAACATTACATACCTTATAAGTATGTAAGTCATACCCATCAACCTCTTGCCATTGGGCACTTGGGGAATTGATAGAAACTGCACTCACTGACATAATTTTGATGGTTACAGTCTGGACAAAGACTGGAACCATTGTGCAGCTACGTTGGAAACAGCTACCTCGTTTGATGTGGCTTTTGCAACTGAGCTCCAAGTTATTTGGTCTACTGCTTTTAAGGATAAGGCCGGTGTTTTTTAATGCATTGCTTACCGTCAACAAATCCTATGAAAATAACAAAATCAGCAAAGATTTTGTTTTGCCAACAAGTCTCGTCCATGTAGCCGGTGCCCAATGAAGCCATGTCCCAGCAGCCATGGAACTCCATTGTATTAAAAAAACGATTAAAAACACATCAAAGTGCCATGCCGTTGCTCTGGGCAGCATATTTCATCATCGCGATGCACCGGGCCAGCCAACTTTTTCCTCAAACAACTTAATAAGCCGACTGTAAACACGTTTGGGATCTCAGGAAAGTAGTTCCGTAGCACCAAAAATAGTCCCCAGCGTGATGAAGAATTTGTTCCCATTTGAATTTGATTTGGTAATAACTACAACAGCCTGACTTTTTGTGGTAACAGTTAGCGATTTTTAAAATTGAAACTATGTCTTTGTGAGCTGTATTTCAAGGTTTTTAGCTTACAATTGGAGCCAATGACTTCCGGGTTGACGGCTAAAAACGGTACGTGGGAAGTCAGAAAGTAACGGGAGTAGAGCATTGTTGATTTTGTTATTTTCACAGGATTTGTTGACGGTAAGCAATGCATTAAAAAACACCAGCCTTATCCTTTAAATTAAAGTACATAATCATACATGGTACTGGTTGATTTAGGCTCTAAGTATAGGCCTATAATAAGCTACGGACACAATTTGCTACACCGTATCAGTCGGTTGTCTTTGAGCTGGTTACAGCTGCGTTTTATTCATTTGGACAAAGAAATGAAACATTGATGATACGGACAGGCCTTATTGCACTACCAAGTTGCATGCAAGTACCTGCTCCCCTATAGATCAAGCTGTCTCTGTCTTTTGCCTGATCATGGCTATTTGTGATTGTGATTGTCCTGTCACTCGCAGCCCATATCTAAAACAATATCCATACTGGATACTCGTTTTGCCCGATCAATTAGCCCACTCCTAGTTACTACTCAAATTCATAGTAGACAAATCTAATGCACCTTAATCTGAGTGTCATTTATCATTGCACTACTTACCTCTAGTGACCATGTCAGTGTTACCTTTGATCGATTTAACAGGTGGGTTCCCAAATAATTGTACTATTATGAGGCAATGTTCGATAGATACGCCATTGTGAAGAAACAGTGATTCCCTCCCTGCATGTCATTGTAAAGAACTACTTCAGTTCAGAAGGATGTGGTTTCAGTGGTTGGGGGGTCAAAACAGGTGGAAAGGATGCCCTTTTTGACTTGATCCCCTGCCCCTCTAAATGTCTGTGCACAGCCCTGTCAATATCAAAACATTTCAGTGGACACCACTCTAAAAGATTAAATTTGCCTAATCTTAATATTATATGGTAATGTTATTAATGTTATCCTATTTGGAATGTGGCATTATTTAAAAGTACACAAAGTACTACAAAGGGCATGCATTTTCACAATAGGAATTTGAGAATAGCACCATGCCCCGTTCATTACGCTACAGTTTCAGCATGGTCTGAGAGCCCCATCAACTCCAGATAATCCCGAGCATCAGAATTTAACTAGTCAAGTGTTACGCAAGAGTTTTTGCCTCGACTACAGTGGACTATAACAAATCAGAGGTTGTTGAAAAGCCTGGGAGAGAGGTGCAATACTCTGTCCAACAAAGACCTCAATAATTAAAGCTGAAGAAAGCACACAGCACACCGCTAAGTAAAGGCCGAAACATGGTAGCTGTCACTTACAATCATCTAAATGGATGCAAATGTCACAGCTGGGCTTGTAGTTGGGAGGGAAACAGCCTTGTTTGTCTTAATCTAAGCCAATCTTGTTGAGGAAATGCCTTGGACATTGCCTCTTACCTGAGATGCCCTTCATTTGAGCATGACTTCTGTCTGCTTAGTCTGAGTGGCTGCTAAGTGCAATCTGTGCAGCCGTCTCTGGTTTGTTTGTTTGTCAGGGGTAAGACGTGCCATGACAACAGCCGCGTCAGACTATAAAGACCTATTTTCACATGCTTCCTCAGATAACAGCACAGCTTCTGAGTGGACGGCTCCACATCATTGGCAAGCCTTGACATAATGCTGATAAGAATGTACTGCCGAAGAGGCTAATGTTTGTAAATCACGGCTCTACTTTTTTATGAGGCATTCTTCATGAATAGTGATACCATATTTTGACAGTTTAATGTAGGCCCAGAACAGGACGTTTAGCTGATATTCCATTTCTGTTGAAAATGTTAGATAACATGACAAAAGGCATTTTGAACTACATTATATTGACTCTGTACTCCTGCTGTATGTTGTAGACTACGATGACAAGTGGATGCTAATATAGGAAGAATTGATTCATCATTGATTTCAATACGATGACATTTATTGTATGCTTGGTGCATTGTGCTCGAGCACATAACTCATAGCTCATACAATTCGCTGTCTGCTTGATTGCATTGTCCAAAAACAACCATGAATATTCTTCTGTCAAATAGTTATGTAACTACTCATCTAAAGGTCAAAGGCTGAGTTTTTCTTCAGTTCTTAGGATCCTAGGCATTAGGGTGTACAGTATTACGGAAGTGCGGGACAGTTGTAATAGAATCACAGTTCAGACACACCTGAGGCGGCCTGAACACTTTTAGCATCATTGATCATAATGGGTATAGTATGGTTGCTGTCAGTACTGATAGATGAATTTTAGGGAAATGGTCACAGATTGCCTGCAGGCTAGATGGCTAGCGTTGTTTCAGTGAGACCTGGTTGCATGCATGCAGACGTGACTCATTTGTTGCTGTAGGGGCTAGATCTGCCATATGAGTTGAGCAGCAGCGTGACAAGGCAGGCACAGGGAGAAGCAGTACACTCCATCTGAACCTTAATAATCAAGAGTGTCAGTTGCTGTGCATGTTCCTGTGAAGGAAAGACTCTTCGCTGATGTGGAAATAACATTCCTAACTAAAATTTAAGCATATATTTTCCTGTCACAATGTGACAAATCAGTATGCATCACAACAGTAAGGTGAGCAGCACGTCCTTTGGTGGCTTGGCAGACACTGCTACAGTATTAACTCTGAAGAACTCATCGCATGCTGGAAAACATTAATTTACCATCAGGTGCAGATGAATAGAGGTAATTACCTTTTTTCTGAAAAACATTTCAAAAGCACCGATATCTTGTTTTTCTGAGGACCAGTCTAACTGGAGTTGAAAATGACTATAAAAAGGGAAACATGAAAATTAAATGGCTCATTTTGATTAGAGCATGCTTCATTGGCAAGTATTATTTATCAATAATCAAACAGCAAACACAGTTGTTTCTAATTTGGTTCCCTGTTAATATCCATACAAATATGTGAAGTTTCCCAGTTTAATTTAAGGTCAGTGTGCGACTGAAAGCAAACAAGATGTTTTGTAAAACATTTAGAGTTATTTGTATTTGAATCATTATCATTTCAACCTTGTGCTTTTGCACAACTGCAATCATAAAAAAATAAAACAGGTGGTCCTGAAACCTGTTTGAAAATCCTTGCTTACAAATCAATCGAAAGCTATAAAGATAATTTATGGTTTGTATACTGTTCCTTAATGAAGTACAGTAAGAACTTCTACTTCATCTGCATTTCCACCCTTTGCCCCAGTTTACAGTGCCCAAACTCACAAATACTCATAAAACATAGATTTTTGCAGACATTCATATGCAAATACACTGATCAACATTCACTATTCCTATATGGTAATTCCAATTTGGGTTCAATCTTGCTTCCCAGAAAGCATAGTAATCGCAGGATAAAATGTCAGGAATCAGGGATGGGTGACCAAGTTGCTAGAGGCCCGCAGGTTTGTACATTTGTAAACGGTCACAGCATGAATAATGTAAGGCATGTCTCACACTGCAGAGTTTGGTGTCTGACATATCTTGGTTGACCCTTTCAGCACCTCTTTTGTGTAGATAACAAGCCAGTAGAGCAACAAACTATAATCTTTCATCAAGCTTAATGTTGAGAATGAGAATATGAATTTCAAAGTATTTTTTTAAGTTTCCTGTCTTTCCATGCCTGTGGGTAAGAGTATGTTAATAAATGAGGCAAGGCTATGCTGTTTTATCTCTTTCAACGATAATGCTCGCTGAAGGAAGCATATATTGCTAAAACATCGTGTTCAGATAAATGTACAGATAAGGTCAGTACATCGACCAGCTGAGAAAGGCCACCACTAGCCAATGGTTCAGAGGTCAGTGCAGTGAATTTCAAGACCAGAACATCATTATATAAGTCTCAGCCAACCCAGTATAGTTCTGCTGGTTTAATTTACACCATTTTTATACCAGCATTTTGTAACATATTTCAGGAGGAATAGGGAATTAAAAATGTGCCAGTCTGCTCTTGATTAACTGAACAAATAGACATCATGATTCTACTTTGCATCATTTGTATTCTCGTGTCTTTAATCTTAATGTAAAATAGGCATTTAACACACCCAAAATGTTTTGGCCGTAGACAGGGTTGCTATTTAATAGCAGCTTTGATGTAATTAAATCAACACTCTTTCACTTGCTTTCTTTTCAGATTTAGAGCTTGCTAATACATCATTAGTCCCACAGAGGCATACAAACATTCCTATTAACTATCTTGCAAGATAAATGTCCTGACATGCACTGTTTTTAAGATTCCCAATTTTGGAAGCCAGCCCTTATCTGTCATAAGGAATTAATCTAATGCTGTTCTGAAAATGGTTTACAATCAATAAATGGCACCCTGCTTTACACTTCCATCTGATAACCTGTGTCTCTGCTCAATGACCCACCTGTGTGATGTGTATGTCAAAGTAAATCCTCATAATGCCTGTGTGTTTCAAGGCATGCTCATAAACATGGCATGAAGCAAAGGGGAAAATATGAGTGATGGATGTTGTTCAAGGACAGATCCATGATCATCTAACCATAATGCCCCCAGTACTCCAAATAATCTCTTCCATTAGTGTGGTCATATGGCTGTAGCGTGTACAGTCATGGATGTTTAACTCGGCTACTGTGGGTTTAGCTTTTTTTTCCCCCTATACTGTATTTCTATCACATTGTGGCTATGGCCTTGAGCTTAGCATATCCTGCTCTGAATACTGTCTCTTGATATCAACAGTCAATGCCAACAGAAAACAGAGGCCAAACAGGTCATCCATCCAACCAGTGGGCGTTGGACCCAAAGGTCCTTTACCTTATGCAACACTGTTTTTCATGAAACCAAACAGATGTTTTATGTATAGAGAGAGGGGAATTAATTGATCCAAGCCAACAGAAGTTTCCCAAACGCTGGCCTGATAATAGGGGACCCGTCATCATTAGGATTGATGGCACCAATTTATTATTAATGATTCGTAAAATGAGATCCAGTAGACCCCATTTTAAATACATTTTCCATTACGAAGGAGCTGACAAGCAACTCTGCTGATCTCTCCACCAAAGCCTTTCAGTGTCTCTCTTTCTCACTCTGAAATACAGTATCCCTACTTCACCCAGTGCAATGTCTCACTTTGGTGATGCTTGGATTGTCCCAAATTGAAAGCATTTATTTCAAAGCTGAGAGGTGAATTTCAAGCCTTGTCACAGTGCCGTGATATTGAGGTGTTTTATTTTGTTTTAAGCCACTAGATATTGTATGTTACAGCATATTCTAATAGATATTCTCTTTCCCCGAATCTCCCCCATTGACCTCAGACTCCATAGCCATCCTGTATAATATGATTTTCTGTCAATCAAACTGCCATCATTACAACTAGTCATACAGTATGAAGCCAAATGGCAAAATGGACTAGCATGTAATCCAGATTCCTCGTGATTCAGACTATCCCAATTTCCCTTTAGAAAAAAAAAGAAAATATGACAAAAGTACTGATGAAATCCATGTGTAATACTGTAGATGTTGCACAATTCATATGACTGCACTGCAGTGTTATTGTAATGTTTGTCTGACTTAAAATGCTTTGTTTGACAGTATCAAAACGGTCTTGCTTGCTGGCTAGAAAGTAATTGCTGTCTGAATGACTACAGAATCCGGGTCGGGCAAAACCATCTAAACTTGCTGAGACATTGGAGTTGATTTAAATACAGACAGCATTTAAACTGCCTGTGGGGCCATAATAAATTATTTCACAAACTCCCAAACTAGACATATACCTTCTTACAGTAGATAAAGCTTCCTCTCCAAAAATACCATTAGCAACGCCTAGAGTGTTCTTAATAATTAATGGCTAGAGTGTCCTTGATAATTAAGAGTTAAGTGTGCGCGTGTAGGTGTGTGCGTGCATTTTAATGCCCAAGTCCTTGTGAATGTGTGAATGTGTGCGTGTGTGGTAATAACTGCGTTTCTGGATCCACACTGTTGGAGTCCATGTCTGTGTGTGTTTGCACTCCTGTGGAATAGCTGGTGGCTCCTGTCGAGTTGTGAAAACAGCTCTATTATATCCCTGTGGCTTGCCACTCACCCCCTTTTACACTCATGCTGATATAAGGGGAGTCCTAGGAAGCCATTACTCCAAACTACTCGCTCATTTATATACTTTTTTTTTTTTTTGGACAATATTCAAGTACAGTAGAAGGCCATCTTTCTCGGCGCATTGAATAATTTAGGACTTTTATCGACCTCTATTGATGACCAAGGAATTGCAACAACATCGACAGGACTCTAGCACAGCTTACAATGGCCTGTAATTGACAAAAATAATCAAATCTAATTTTCACAATACAATGAGTAAGCTAGCTAATTAGAGCAGAAATCCGACAGAAACGTCTCCTGAAGAGGTAATAAATCACAATGTAAAATAATTCTGCTTTGTCACTTGCTTTTTTGGCTTGAGAATGAAATGTGTTGGGACTCCAGTTGCTGGGCCATAGCTCTGTCCTCCATCTTTGAGCAGTTGAACATGTGAAGTCCAAAACAGAGCACGGGCAGCTAAGTGAGTTTTGAAAGTCAGAAATCTCAGCACCTGGCAAAAGTAAGTTACATGTGCACAAAAGAGGAATGGTACGTACGTACAACAATAATCGGATTCATAAAACACTGGCACGCAATTTTCCTTTTATAAATCACAATCAACTTGAAATGTTGCGCATGTGCACGAGCCTCATACTCCGCCCCTTAACTCCCACAATTAACCATAGATGGTTAATGAAACACCCTGAATGAATACTGATGTGTATGTAAATGTGCTTGTCATTCCATTGTCTGTGTGAGAAAATGGCAAAGTCCGAGCCAGACGGGAAAGACAAATTTCCTCTGTAGCCTCAGTCCGGCCATCACCAACCAGAAAAAGTTTGTTGAGTGGCAACAAGTCACAGCAACAGTTAATACTGCCAACTCCGAGAATCGGACCCTTTATAAAACTAAGAAGATATGGTCTGATATAAATGTTCGTTGACGCCAAGGAGCGCATTGCTGCGCAGCGACAGTGTCACTGTCAGCACCACCGGCGGGGGCGAGGAGACACCGGAGCTCTGTCCTCTTGATAAAAGTTTTACCTCGATAACGGGGGAAACCCTACTTAGTGGCATTGTGCCAGAAAAACAGGTTGACACTGACATGACATTAGAGGGAGATGAGACACTGCGACTGACCCAGATATCCTAAATGTGCTGTTTGTCTTTGGAAAGAGTGAACATAACCACACATCCAACTTTTCACATATTTAATTTGAATAAAAACTGCATAACAGACTTAACAGACTAGACAAGTTTTTCATTCTCATTTTCTGACTCGGGGTATCAGACAGTGGGTGCGACCGGCGGTGAAGAGCTGGCTGAGGAGGACAGCTGTGCGCCCGGCACCGCCGTCTCCAATCTGCCCCGTGCGCCATAACGCATCATTATTTTATAACCTTGTGACATCCAGTCCAATTGCTTAACACCTTGAATTTGTCACATTTAATTGTGACAAACTGTGGTTCTGTTAAAAGACTGTAATGTACTTTATTAACACCATATCAGCCTATAATGAAATGTAGATGCTTTTTGGACAAACTATCAGCTTTCAAACTAAAGCAACAAAGACACTTAAATTGTAGTCTAGACGTTCTTTTGACGTATTATTATTAGAGGGCTTTCTAATTTGATGTGGAGAAGGCTTGGAAATTAACTGAGTGTAAATGCCATTTTTTGCTTTATTTCACTACTTTGCCATCTAAGTCGCCGTTTCCCACTGTCTCCAAAATGTGCACACACGTTGGTTGAAGTTTCCGTAGCGCTACGCACATTCTCACGGCAAATTTGTTTTTATAAACCCGAAAATCTGTGTGAAGAGTGGCGTACGCACTTTTCAGGCCGGTTTTGTGCACACGCAATGTTTTATAAATGAGGCCCCAGACCTGAATAAAATAGTATTTGCAAATAATTCTTAGCATTTTCTTTAACCTTCTTTATTATTATTATTATATAATTATTAAGTATTAAGTGCAAACACTACTTGACCCAGGTCACACACAAACACACATGCATACAAACATACAAGATACAATATGTCATGCTTGTATATACACATATGCACATACAGATACAGACATATTCTCCATGCGCTGAGAACAATTTAACATCTGTACAGTAGCCACTTTCCATTATTCATTCTATGATTCATTCTGTGCAAGTCTGCCTGAAAAATGAAATGCATGAATTCAAAACACACTCGGTACTGTACCATTTAATTAGAGCGTATTATGCACTTAACTGCAATTTGAATAATACAATGCAAATCACCTTCCTCTGAGACTTTTAAGGGAGGATACTTTACTTTTCATTTTCACCCATCAAGAATGGAGCTGGACCTGTGGAAATCTCTGTAATAATGCAAAAAAGGAGAAAACTGTTTTCTCAGAAAAATCCATCAGGAGGGTTTGGCCTTTTTCCTTTTTATCCAGGTGTTAGCGTGGTAGCACTTTGTACACACCATGTGATGTATCAAGCTAATCACGACAGGACAGCTGCAACTGTTCTGCCATTCCTTAGTTGACGAAAATATATAGTCCATGATAATGACCTAAATTGGCTCTAAAGTCTTTAAAACAGACCATTATCTCTCCAAATACTCTAGTTATCTTGAACACAGGTTATTTACAAAAGTGACTTGTATAAACTGTCAGACGGTTTGATAAAACTGTTCCCTCAGTTTCGATTCTCCTGCAGTCATGGCAGAAGGCAGAAGGTGATCCTCTTTCATAATTTAAGGCTCATAAGTCCTAAATTGAATCTCTGAGATGCATTTCCCTTAATGTAATCCAGATTTATTGAATTACATTTCTGCATTAGATTTATTAGTTGCACTTAGATATAAATCTATCAAGCTTCTTTTTTTATTTTATATAGTATCTCAAAATGCAGATGAGTTACAAAGGGCTGGCCATTAAATTACAATGGCAAACTAATATGGTCTATATAAAATACTGTACTATCAAGTACTCAACAAGTAACAGATAGTAAATTATGTGTCAGGGTTTGGGCAGAGCAGTTTCTTAATAAGAGGGCTGTTCAAACTTCAGAGGGATGGAATATTGGCTGCACATAACTTAGACAGTGCAGCAGTCTTTTTACTGGGCCATGGAAAAATTGATTGCAATATAAACACATTTTAATGAGTCTGATGATCACTAGAATTCAAAGGTCCTAATTTGATTGAGTATCACAACAAAACATAGCTTTAGGAAATGTGCAGCTGATATGGTTATGAACAAACGAGTACAAGCCTGTGCCAAGAATTCCATATTAATGAGCATATGAAATTTAAATTAAATTATGTATTGAAAAATGTTTTTGAGCAAGTCTGACCAAACAGAAAAAACGCTATGACTGTCCCTGTCTAAATGTGCATATAACTTAATTAGTTAATTGGTATTAATGTAATTATTATATCATACAGCAGTTGGGTAATATAGCTTCTACTCATCTAACTTGATCATTCATTCATCATCAGAACTTGGAAAACTAATGCAAATCTACCAAAAATATTAGTAATAAGAGGCTGCATACACTTCTTCCACTCAGCTCACCTGCATGATACACTTGGAAATGTTTGCACAATCAAGCTCTAGGCCAAAGGATGATCGATTTGTCTCTCGGCTATCTCCACACCACAGCTATCAAATTCAAAATTTTAGGGAATGGGCTGTGCCTGCCTAGAATTTATGATGAGTTTTAGAGACACTGGCATGAGTGCAAAACCAAGAGAGTGGGAGAGAAACAGAAATATGTTTTGTAGGGACTTTACTTCAATAAAAAGATTAAATTCAATGCGCGCCAGAAATATTTCATTCTTATGAAACACGGAGTGCTGTATTTATGCCATCCTATATTCAGAAACCTAAAGACAGAAGTCCCAGTGGGGAATTGGCTGGTGCAGTAATGGTGACATACTGAAAAGCATAGCACTTTCCTCTTAGAGGACAAAGCCGCTGGATGGAACTGATATAGCATGATGGATCTGGCACTGTATGTACAAGACTATTTCTCCAGCCCTGAACACCATTGCGTCGTCACTCATTCTGTGCCGTAATATACACACGTGTATACAGACGCACATAAACACACACACACAAAAACACACACAAAGGTCATTGTTTACCAATGTTTATAAAAGTGCCACCAAACTGCTCATTATTCTTATTTGCAATCTTTTTCTTTTTATTATTATTCTGATTATCATTGTCCATATGAACAACCTGTGAAGGAAGATCTTCTCAAAACATCATTACTTATCACTACGTCCTGTACACCCTGAGATGCTATCTGTTGGCATATTTAATTTCTGCTTCTTTTGATTTGTAATTTCCAGTCTACCCTGTATGAGTGATGTGCTTAAAATGCTATGATTAATTTATGTTTCATCTGAGATCTCTAAGAATTCTGGTTGGTATGGAGGTCTTTAAAACAAGTGACCTGGTTTCATATTCTGCCTTTTGCTTGTGATTCTGTATGTGATTTTTTTTTTTTTTCTTTATTCATAACCATGCAAATCAGATTTATATTTCTGTAGTGCACTCTTGAATATATAAAAACTAAATTAAAAATACATGCAAGTCCATGTTTATTAAAAATAAATGTAATGGAATAAGACCATAGAAACACATGGGTGGACAGCTAATCAATGTTCCTCTAGTGGGCCACTAGTTAGTTAATTCCTGCTGCCACCTATAAAAATACTTTTCATGAGGCAGAGGTGTAAAAGAAAAACTTTGAGGTAACACTGAGTTATTCAATCATCTCTGTCGCCCCTCTGCTATTTGTGATCCACCTAAATCATCATTCAGTCCATAGGTGTGTGTCGTTAGATATGTAATTCAAAGTTTCATTACCCTCCGTGGCTCATTGGATCCCATTCAGCTTGAAACTCCATTGAATATCCCTTTTCTTTTTTTTCTTTTCTTTTCAGGCTGTAACTGTGAGCTCCCAGACTTGCAGCATTTGAATCACAATGCACAATAGTGACAATATAATTTGCATAAATTGCATTGAAATGGGAGACTGTAAACTGTGATGTGCTATCTAGTATCAAGTGAACGGTCAAGCTACTTACAAGGAGTGTATGAGCTCATATGATTCATCACCACATTACCTTTTAGGGACATAGCCTAGGTTAATAATATGCAAGCCATACAACTGAAACTGGCCCATGGGCAATGTAAAATGTAGGTCAGACAATGAGAGAAATTAGCCAAATGAGAAAATAATTGATTTTTTTTTTCTCTGGAAAAGGGCAAATTATGTATTAAAAGTTCCCTGTAATTTATATAAAAAGGTAACTAAAATTGGTGATCATTGACATCCTGACTAGGAACTGCAATATCCACTCCTATCAGTTTGCAAAAGCAAGTTGCCCACTGCATTGTAGCAGGGACCAGGAGGACCAAATGACATCAATAAAAATAAGCCTTCCATCTTTAGACACCTGGTCCATTGGTATCATTCCAATTTTGTTTACTTTAACAGCTCCAAGGGGACCACTTTCAAAATCCGGTGATATATTTGGCATATGAAAGTCAAAATGTTTCCTGTCCACAGTGTTTCCAGCTGGATGCCACACTGTCATAGTGGGGTAGCATGGATGACTGATAGGCAGGTTCTGGAGGGTGACGAGTACTGGACTGAAACTTTTTTCTACCTTTTCTTCTGAAAGATTCCAGGAGAGAAAATCGAGTGAGAAGCAAAGGTCTGTTTGTTGATCTCCTTCACCTTCTGTATTTAGATTCTAAATTATTCTGAGGCTCTGGTGTCATAACATTGTTTGAGTTTAGCCAGTCATCAAAAGCCTTGGAGAAAAATTAGCCAATCAATTGTGATTGCAATTCCAAAATCATTACTTCTTTCAGTCCCCTATGATTATTGTGCCATAGTTTAAAGGAAAATATGACAAAGCCTGTCCTCATTTAAGACTAATTTAGTGTTTCACAGCAGTACTCTTAATGTTGTGAGTTCATACCGAAATCTGAGTGATCGAGAACTGCATGCCATACTTGACGTATACAAAAGTAATAATGAATGTATAATATTTAATGAACTTAATGAACTCTAATGAATTCATGTAATGAGACTGTTATAAGTATGAAGTGTATAGAGGGTAGGATGCCTAGAACCAACACAGTATTTATTTTTTTCATATGCAGGTGGAAGTGGGACTCGGTTTTACATACTGATACATTCCATGTCACCTATAGGACAAATCAGAATGACGTTAAACAAAAGACTTTCAGATACTGGTGGGTGGATAACAGAACTAAGGTAGTGCAGTGCTAAACACAAGAAATGCGAAGCATAGGCTTAGTAAGACATACTTGTGATGAGGGGCTATATAAATAAACTTGACCAGTAAATAACCTGAGCTACAAAAATGCCCAAAATTGTGCCCTTAAGGTTGCATTGCCTCATTTAAGTGTGGTGATGAATTAGGGGCGGTCCAAAGGCAACTTTAGATTCAAAGACAAAAGAGTGAAAAACCCTGAACCAGGAATTTTGGTTCGTCCACCTGGCAGTTTTGCAGTGCAAAGGTTGGGAAAGAACTAGCATCCAACCCAGCATGATTGTGTTTGTAGGAGATATTTTATCACTAGTAATTTTTTCTCTCTCTATATATATATACACACACATACACACACACATATATATATATATATATATATATATTAGGGGTGTCACGATTCGATTTTAACTTTTTTTTTTTCAGCACTGACGGCTATGCCATTGTTAGACTATCGAGTCTTGATTTGTAAAGATCAACAGATCATTGGTTTTATTCCCTGACAACTGTCATTTACATTTTTAAATTCTTCTTTAAAAAGATGGTATCAAGTGTGATATAACTGCCATATTTTTTTTTTGGAATGTACCACACTAAGGCCATATGGTCAAATTTTTTCCATTTAAAAAAACACAACTTTCCCTTTAATTTGGTACCAAATACATGGCAAGGCGATTCAGGGCGTCTCCTTACTTCAGTGTCATTCACAGTATGACAACAAAACAGATCGTTCCTATCTTGGCTAACGATAAGCTTTCACAATACATACAAAACCTCCAGCGCTTCAGCCCACACAGTAATAAGATCAGACAATAATAGTCGCCAAACAAATATGGAAAAAGTCACCAAACTTATATGGAGAAAAGTCACTGCAACCCGGTCAGTCCTCCTACCGACTCTTCGGCGCACTGCCTCCCGGAAAACATCCGTCTCCGGCGGTGAGAGCCAAGTAGGTCCCGCTGTTTAGCAGTGTTGGGGGTAACGAGTTACGTAATGTAACGCGTTACGTAATATTATTACTTATCTGAGTAACGAAGTAGTGTAACGAGTTACTGTTTTAAATCAAGTAATAATATTACAGTTACTTTTGTAAGTACTGTAATAATATTACTGGTCACGACGATTCAAAGAGCAACTGAAACATATCCTCTTGTCTTTTTTTCTCAGCCACTGTAGGTCTGATGTAACCTCCCCGCGCACGCTCCATCGCCCATTCTATAGTTCACTATAGCGCCCAAGAGCGCCCGTCATTTTTAAATGGTTTAAAATGTACCAAAAACTGAAAATCAAGTTATCAGCTTTGTTTTATATATACTTCAAGTTGTCATCGATGAACCGGAACCGGAATATATATCTGGTGACACTGACACGTTTAATTTTCCCCAGGTTTAGTTGTCCTCCAGCGGTAAAAATGGCTTTGCCGGCTAAGTGTAACCGCTTTTAAAACCTTCTGGAAGCTGTCAGATTGTGCTGTGAGACAGAACCTGACCCACCGTGTGTAGTGGAAAGTTACAAAGACATTGTGAGTTTAAGTCCTTTGATCGAAATCGCTTGTTCTTGTTCGATAAAACAAGACACAAGATCACCTTCACTAAACAGCGGGACCTACCTGCTCTCGCCACCGCAGACGGACGCTGTTTTCCAGGAGGCGGTGCGCCGAAGAGTCGGTAGGAGGACTGGCCGGGTTGCCGCGACTTTTCTCCATATAAGTTTGGCGACTTTTTCCATATTTGTTTGGCGACTATTATTGTCTGATCTTATTACTGTGTGGGTTGAAGCGCTGGAGGTTTTGTATGTATTTTGAAAGCTTATCGTTAGCCAAGATAGGAACGATCTGTTTTGTTGTCATACTGTGAATGACACTTAAGTAAGGAGACGCCTGAATCGCCTTGCCATGTATTTGGTACCGTAGAAGTGGCAGGAATGTGGAGACGGACAACTTCTCTCGTTGACTACACCAACTTGTGTGTCATTTATTTTTAACCCACAGAGCAAGACAATTTACCTCGCACTCAAAAACACAACATTACGTCGAGCTGACGTCAGACTCAGAAAACCAGACTTTCTTAAAAGGACCGTGTCTCCTTAACTCTGAGAAGCACACAATATAACTACGTGTGTTAAACATACCCAAACCACAGATTATGGTGAATAATGTCTATAGAGTCCGCCACAGTACCAAATTAAAGGGGAAGTTGTGTTTTTTAACATGGAGATACACAGTACCTGTTTGTTTGAAGTGAGCAAGAAAATGCAGCAACATTCTACAATTCTGCTGGGGTCTAGAGGGTTAAAAAAGCAGATTTGAAAATTATTTTGCCTACACACAATGTTATTTTTCAAGAGCTCACTGTGAGCTTGTTGGCATTATGCTACTTAATCCTCATTCAGGCACTTTATTTTATTTACTCATTGTTTGTTTACATTTGCTGCCAATCATAAGTTCCTAATTAGGAGTGAAGAGGTTGTTTTATCTCTTTAAATAAAGAGTTAAAAGACATTATTTTGTGCCTGTCTCTGATTTTCAGTACCCTACCACCGGTTGGACTTATCAGCATAATTGCCTTGAGTGAAAGTACAAAAGTATTATAACTAGTAATATAACTAGTTACCATATACAGAAAGTAATAAAGTAACTTAATCACACTACTTTTAATAAGGAGTAATAAGTAATAAATAATATATTACATTTTGAAAGTAACTTCCCCAACACTGCTGTTTAGTGAAGGTGATCTTGTGTCTTTCGATCAAAAGACTTAAACTCACAATGTCTTCGTAATTTTCCACTACATACAGCAGGTCAGGTTCTGTCTCACAGCACAATCTGACAGCTTCCAGAAGGTTTTAAAAGCGTGACGCTTAGCCGGCGAAGCCATTTTTACCGGTGGAGGACGACTAAACCCGGGGAAAATCAAACGTCTCAATGTCACCAGATATACAGTATTTTCCGGTTCCGGTTCATCGATGACAACTTGAAGTATATATAAAACAAAGCTGATAACTTGATTTTCAGTTTTTGGTACATTTTAAATGATTTAAAAATGATGGGCGCTCTTGGGCGCTATAGTGATATATAGAACGGGCGCTCTCTAGCAGCTACGTTGTGTCGTCATTGAAATGTGAAAAAATACTGGGAGAATCGCGAAGCTGCTGGTGATTTCGAAGGTCGAAATCGAACGCTCATTTCGATCGATTTTCGATTTAGAATCGAAATCGTGACATCCTTAATATATATATATATCTTCTTTTTTTTTTTTTATTGGACAGAATAGTCCCAGTCACAGTATAGGAAGACAGGAAATATGGGAGAGAGAGGGGGATGACATGCTACAAAGGTACCAGGTTGCATTCGACCCCGGGACGTCATGCCCATGTGGGACGCGCCCCACGCCACTGAGCCAGTAGGACACCCGTAGTAAGTTTTAAAGAGTTTCTGTATAGGTGATGTTAGATAATCAGAAGTATATTTTGCTGCTGGATAAACATAAAAGTTAGCCAACGTGTAACTGCTATACATATACACCAGGCTTGTATGAAGCTTGCAAGTAACTAGCTACACAACACACTCAAGAAGATGAATCAGTGTTGTGTTGAACACATATGTTATGGATAGCTAGATTTATTGAATGACAGCTAATTATCAGATCGTATCTAACTGTTTCTAGCGTTAGAGGTAGCTGGTCAGGTCGGTTATGTTAGAAAGTCAGCTAACCCCTAGGTAGATTGCCACAGCTCAGCTTCAAATCATTAAACCAGTTATAGAGAAGCATAACCTACTGTACAAATCACTAGCTAACATTCAAGCAAATGTTAGGCAAACTTGTCTTATTAAGGACGTTTGGCATTTGAAGCACCAGCTAACTGCATCTTTTAAGAACGGTAGGATCTGGAATTAAGCTTTTCTAAGCTTTTCCAACCGTCCAGCACCCAGCACCATCCTATGCAAGTTTTTCACAGTTCAAAACCAGGTTCTACAGAGAACAGCTATAAAGTACCTTGCTGTCATGAGGAACCATGAATGATTCTTACTATCACTTTTCGGTTGGTGCTATGTAAGTGTGTAATTTCAAAAGCCAGTGACGTTTATATTGAGCATTGATATATTAGTAATTTGCAGCAACTAGGTTGTTGACAAGAACATGAGACTAGCCTATATTACTCAAACTTTGGCCTCTTTATATTTGCTTCCAAAGTATGAAGCAGTCATGTGTTCATATACTGGGGATGGACAAGGTACACCACATGAACAAGTACCTCAACTTTGATTTAAATAAATCACAATTACAACGGAAGCTACACAGGGACTCATATTAAGTTCAAAGCTGATTAGTTGTGTCAGCTTTAAATGTCTGACAATGACCAAGATATGTGACTTTACAAAGCAAGATTCATAGGCAACTAACAAAGTACCTAAGGTGCAGGTTCGTCAGTCACAAAAACTACAAAATTATTTAATGTGGCAAGGGGAGATGTCTTGAAAATCATGACAACATAAGGCAAACATGGACAAGCATTGGCAAAGAGGAAGAGTGGTATCAAGTAAAAAGTGACTGACAGGGATAGACACTAAACTATAGTTGCTAAACACTACGAACCTATGGGCACAAAAATGACCACAGAACAAAATCAACACCTCTGTGACACAGTCTTAACAAAAACTGGATGTTGTGAGCTTTACAAAACTGGTATTAATGGCATATGTGCCATTCAGAAACAGGCTTGTATCCAAGGCCAACACACAAAGACACATAACCAGGTGTAAGGAGCTGAAAACCTGGACCCTTGAGGAATGAAAATAAGTAATATGGTCTAATGAGACGCCTTTCATCCTTTTTCCTCCAGCCACATGGGTTTACATTTTTTTTTCTTTAGAAAACTAAAGGATTTCTGCTAACCACTGTTAAACATGGTGGTGCATCTGTAATGGTATGGGAAACCATCTCGTGGGAGTCATTAGGTATGATGATTGCTCTGCATCGTTATATAATGGCTAAGGAATATGAGGCGATTGAGGTTCACCCGAAGGTGCAAACACTGTTCTCTCATTATATTCCCTTATTCCAAGATGATAATGCCCCAAGACACACCTCTAAGCAAATTCAAAAGTTGTTTCATGAGCACCAGACACCTTCCATGGCCTTCCAATCACCAGATCTAAACACCATTGAACCTTTATGGGATATTTTGGAGCACATAGTGAGAGATGGAGATTTTCATCTCCATCTCTCAAAGAACTAGAGGCTTTCCTTCTTGAAGAAAGGTCCAATATCCCACTGCACACAGTTCAGGACTTGTATAATGACATTACAAGGAGGATTGAAGCTTTTGTAAAGCAAATGGTGGCCCTACTCCTTATAAAGTAATATATAAAATAAATAAATATCACATTTTAATGTATCATATTAGGTATCAATAGACCTGCATATATATGAAGTTTAAACCTATATGTTTACAGTTAAAATTTTAATTGGTATGACAGGTGTTTTGAGGACTGATTTTTTCAGATTATATTTGATATAAAAATGGTTGGCTCCTCAAAACAAAATGTCCTATTGATTAAAAAGGAACAATATCTTTGAATGAATATCTTACCATTACATTTTCGACTGTTGAATCATAATGAGCTTAGCTTTTAAAAGCAATGCCAACGAATAAGTAGAGGGAAGACACATTAAGCCATTCATGAAAGTAGCATAATGTCTCTCATTTTCCTGGTTGTCACGTTGTCCTAATCCTGTAGATCTGATATAACTTATATTAATGCTTTGCATAATAAACACGCTAGAGAAGCTCTTGTATAGGTGATAACTGATGAAAATGCTGGGAAGACTGCATGTACTGGATTTGCACTGCACACCTCTAACTATTCACTGCACTTATTTAAAATGAGGTGTGAGAAGCTATTCAATAAACAACATTGTTTCTGTGATACAGAGTTATTTCAAATAGAATATTTTGCAGAAAGCTCTTTATTGTGTGAAGTAAAACATGCCTGTAAAATTTGAATTTCAAATGAGCATCCTTTGAAGACAAAAAATCCTCTTACAGTTGAAAGAACTAGATATTTCCCAGTGGGGACTGTGTGGCATGGTGCAGTACAGTGTTTTTCCTGGGGGTCAGGCAGAAACATTAGGTCAAACAGGTACACAGAGGATCTCCTCTGAAAGAGGATAATGATAGCAGGGTCACTGGAGAACATGTTTCCACACAGGTCAATTGAACAGATATATGTTAGCGATTGAAGATGTCACCACAGAGGCAGGCAGAATTACCTTCCGACAGGGAAGCTGAAGGCCCCCCAATCTGACTGTGCTCTTGTCTAATAGAGCTAATTTGGGAGCAATGGCGCCCAAATGAAAACAAGATTAAACCTATGATAGCAACATCTTTTACTGCTGGACAGCAAAGGGTTTTTTCCTCTGACATGACCCAGCCTGCTTCTGAGGGTAAATAAAATGGCTATAGGTCTTTTTAGTGGGTAGTTCTCTCATTATCCCTGTTTTCTTCACTTGCATGGAAAGAAAGATGAGAGGCTCAGTGAGCGTGGACAGAAATGAAGGGGAATATTACAGATGGCAATGTCTGAATTTCCCTCACGAGTTCTATTCTGCTGTTAGGTTTAGCACTGTCAGGTTATAAGATAAAGAAAACTTAATTTCCGGTACCAAATTGTCATATCTAAATTAAAGGTAACACTTATAGACTAAAATAAAAGAAGTCTAAAGTGAAAATTAAAGATCCAAGTTTCCAAATTACATGTCTGGAGGTACAATGGGCAGTTAATGACATGTTCAGGATTACTAGACTGCATTCTGATTCATAATAGACTCCAATTTTGTCTTACTCTGAGAAATGGCCCTCTCCTGACCTGAGATGTTCAAAGAGAGATTTAGAGCCAGTGGAGGAACGGTGCATGAGAGAACATAATAATTAGCAGCTCAAATGTCACCGTCACCAAGGAGCAACCAATTTAGCATGCAGACATCATGTCTCAGCCTCACTCTATCTAGGACACTGGCAGAGAGAGACAGACACTACATCCACATACCTTTCTTAGAACTTAATGTGGCACTCTGTGTGCCTATGATAAAGTAGATAGAAACAATGATGGGCAAAGCCAATGTCTGCAGGGGATATAACCCCCTCTACATCTCTCCCGTGAGAGGTTTCCCAGCCTCCATGCTTCCCAGAGGGCTCCAGGCTCTAGGCATGGCTAGGCACGGCCTGCCCTCCAGGGATACGAGGCCCCTCCTGCTGTACGAATACTCATCCACTGGAACAAACTGTAGAATCTCTGTTTTCTGCGACAGCAATCAGGATCCAGCCCATTTACAGTAAGAGTAGTACAACTGCAGAATCTATTACAAAATGTTAGACAACATGATGTATCAGTGTGTGTCTGTGTGTGTGTGTGTGTGTGTGTGTGTCTGTGTGCGCCATGTTGTATTCTCCATTTTGCCTGCATCATTGGTTTGAAGTAAGAACCCAATGTTGGCATGTGTAGCATGTAGCCTGTGTGCAGTGTAGTGCAGTGGAGTGCTGTCTGGGAGTAGAGCTCAGCAGAATAAACTGCACTCAGGTTTCCACACAGAGCTCTCATGATTAGATTCTCTAAGGGCTTCAGTAAGATAACACTTGTGAGGATAAGCCTTTGCATGGCGGAGAATGTATAGTATGTGTCTGTATGTGTTAGGGGGAAGGGTGGGGTGGGGGTGAGGTCGAACACCTCGCCCGGTGAGCATGTAATGTTGTTGTCAAGGCCACAGACACCTCCTCAGAGAGCAAGGGAAAATGAAGGTTGGCGCTTTTCTCTCGCCATTTCTAAGCAGATTATGTCTCCTCCATATTGAACTCTTCCAGTGTGCCTCTTGTGCCCCCACCAACACACACACACATACACATATACATACACATACACACACACACACACACACACACACACACACACACTGCAAGTAATGTTAATCTGGAAAATTTGCCACAAAGGTTATAATGTTACAGTCACTATGTCACGGCAACCCATTCACTGCTGGCCATTGAATCCTGTTGAGGCATTTTTGACATCAGGCATCAAGCTCGGGCTGCCCCCATTGTGGAGGGCTTTGCTGCAGGGTGCTCAACTGCAAAACATAACCCCTTTTGAGCCAACAGTATATTGTGCGAGATGTAAAGTGGACTCTTGCATGCTCCGGTGGTTGTGGCAGCCAGGGCTGGTACTGTACATCCACACACCACGTCTCCATCCTGAGGCCCCAAGACACCCGTGTTAGCGCTAAATTGACAAAGCAACTAGATGTGACAGGAGAAGTCATAAAATTGCATTTTGTAGGATCAGTGTTTTTTCCCCCTCTCTTCTCCCTCAGCACTTCAAAATTAGATCATTGCTCAATTTAAAGCGATATGATTTATCTAAGGCTGGATCCACGTTACCCACTCGTTGGGTTAAGATGGAAGAGGATGAGCAGATGCACAGAACCCTGCAGCCTCTGGGGACAGAGCATGTAGATTACACCAGTGAGATTTGCTGTTGTCCCAGCCATAATATTGTAATTTCTGTCTTTTGTCTGTGATGAATACAGTTTGTGTTCATCTTTGTTGATTGTGTGTATGACTAATATGACTATAAGATGTTTCATCAGTGTTGATATTTTCATCAATGTCATTTCAGCCTGTTTGTGTCTTTCAGGTGAAATAATTTCCAATTTTTGTGCTAAGACATTACTCACAAAGGCAATGATTGTCATAGAGCCACTCTGGCATGTAGGTACAATAATTTTTTTTTGAGAGATTGGAATGTTTGCCACCGGCATCAGAGGTATTCATAATCTGGAAGACTGTCATGTGGTACGCCTCACCACAGTTGCGCATGCTTTCATTATAATGGAATAATTGTTGCTTCCAAGGGAATAGCCTATAAAATCTCAATGGCCTTGCAAGAATTCATAGCTCTTTTTCTGCAGGACACTCTGGCTGTTTGAGATCATGGACTCCTCGTTTCTTTATTGCATGAGAGAGACAGCCCTCTGAGCAGAGATGAAATGTATCAATGCTAGTTCACTCCCTCCTCCCCTAATTTCTTAGGTGCTACAGTAGGTACTAGATTGCAGTGAGGCTCTGTGAAGCATGAAGCCCTGGCTGAATACTGGGTCAGCTAACAATCTCAGGCCACACGGATCCAGTGGGGTAGTTTCATATTGGCCCACACCTACTGCCCACCAAATTGAGACGAGCGATAATTGAAAACACTGGACTGAAGCTGTTTGTGACTCAGCCATCTCAGTCATAAACCAAAAAAAAAAAATGTTCTCTTGAAAATTGACCGCAGGTTGTCTTCTCTTGGAGTTTCCATTTATGTTGAGGTCAAATTTCTTACTGAAAAAGACCTTAAAATGAAAAAGCCACACTAGCTAAAGATGTAAACTTAAATAGGTTTTGTCATGCGTGTCTTGGCATAGCTTGAACAGTTCATGGTGTTAAAAAGGCCAGAACCTTTTCTCATGAATTGCCGTATAGCTTGATCATGTAAATTATCTGCTCTTTATGCAAATCCACATCCAATTAATTGCTGCTGATTGCTGTGCTATCACTGATTGTTGGTGTTTAACATGATCACAGTAAAAGACTGCAGCATGCCATTTATTGTCTACCATAACCTACACACCCTTGTACAATCAAATACCAGGGCAAGAGCATTTCTCAACATTAATATCATGGCCCCTAATAAAAAAGAATAATGTGATGAATACGATGTCCATACATTCCCCTGGCTCTGAGACAGAGGACAAAGCCATTTCTATTCACAGTATGATTCTCCATAGCTGCAAGCATGCATGAGAGGGATGAAGTAACATTTGGCTGCTCAATTAATTTTAAAGGTTTTTACACTATTAAGCACAATTTAACCAGCGGCTATTACATCCTTCCTTCTCTCTTTCTTGCTTCTCTTTGATATTTTTGTTGCACTAGCAAAATTCCTCTAGTTTAATCTTGTGTATTAATATGCTGGTTGAATGTGTCAGACTGTTTATTTGCCCAGTCTGTTTGCAGCAGAGCACAGTTAAATTTCCCTGTACTTTTTCTGTTGCTGTTGCAACTATCATGACTACTGCTGCTGCTGGTAATACTACTACTCCAAATAATAATGATAATCATAATGATAATCATAAGCATAATCATATTTCACTGGTTAAAATATCAGAATTTTCAGGGTATTTTTGTAAATACACAGGCAATTCTAAGTATTTTTTTTTTTTTTAAAAAGGGGGTAGCCAAGGGGGTGAATATACTGTAGTTTTTGAACACAGCCTCCCCTAGAAGATCATTTTCAGTTATCATTATGGTATCAAAACATTCTGAATATGCAACAACTTTTAAAGGTATGTGACCGAGAAACAGCCCTCAAATGGAGAATGGTGCAGGCTGGGGGCAAATGTTTGTAATAAGTATTCAAGTCCAGTTTGTGACCTATGTCTGTCGTTAATTGCCTCTCTCTTGATTTGACCTCCTGTCTAGTGGAGTTCAAGTGTCATATACCCCCCCAAAAAATAAATAAATAAATAAAACATCCTATATGCTCCCATGTGCAAATTCTAAAACTTATTTCAACTTATTTCTATTTAAAGTATTTTGGGTATATTTTATTAATTTTAGTTTTTGGAGAGTCTGATTTTTTGGAACTCAAATTATGTTTGTTTTACTCCAGTGTTTAGTGTAATTTAGTGTCAAAATAAAGTAAAGGCAGACACTGATTTGTGCCTGTCTTCAAGCTCTGTGACAGGAGCAGGAAGATTTTGAGTGCGACTTGGTTCGGATCTACTAACATGTCGCAATTCCCGGCGCAGCGCAAAAGCAATTGCGGGTGCAATTGGTACCACCAGTGCAAGGTATTTACTAAAGTAGGGCACGCAAATGAGTGGAGGCGCAGATAATTAATTAGAATTGCGACTGCGCTAATATAAGGGCCAAGCAATGCGCACAATAGCCCATAGCGGCAACGTAATGATGGGCAAAAGAAGCGCAAATGTCTCTCCAGCGGAGCTGGAAGTGTTGGTGACAGAGAAAACCCCAAAGAGCTGCAGAGAAGAGATGTTTTACCTACGCGTAAAAAGTCACTCTGGAACAACATAAAGTGAATGCAGTTGGGCACCACAAGCGCGATTTAGTGGAGGTAAAAAGCGCTGGTATGATAGGAGGTGAGCCAAAATGCTTACCACAAATAAAGCCAAAGATGAGCCTTAATTCCCTTGGAGGAGCGAGTGCAGGAGATCCTGACTGAGATGCAGGTGCCAGTGTGGCAGGGATGGAGACCTGGTGAAGGTATAGCTGGTAAAGCCGCACACACACCTCTCCACTGTGACAGTTATTACGCACATGTTTTAGCTGCATTGTTTTCATCAAGGCAATATCGCGGAGACATTGGCTCATAATAAGTGTCAGCAAATCCGAGCGTGCAACTTCTTTTTTTATATTTAGGTAATAGTCTGCATGTTGAGTGCGTATTCTGCTAGCTACTCTGCCAATGAGGCTTAAATTGTACATTTCAAGTCAGCATACTCGTTTAAACCCTGCAATCTAATGACTGCATGTTATGCTGTGTAGATGACTGTCACTTTGATTTTAGACCGGTTCCAGAGACAGTTTCGGCAGAGCTATCCTATGCGCAAAATGATAAGACATGCTTTTCCTAGGTCTTAAATTCCGTGCGCAATCAGCAGGTGTTAACGGCCACCGCCTCTTGATAAATCACATCCACTGCCAATTTCCATAAATTCCTCCCTTTATTTTGCGCCTCAGCCTTGGAACACCCACAAATGCATATGCAATTAGACCACACCGCAAAAAACGGCGCACACAGATCAACCCATGCCGTCTTAGTAGATCAGAAAACAAGGTTTTAGCACCCGCAGTGCGATTTGCGGTGGAGCAAACCTTTAGTAGATCCGGGCCCATGTCTTCAAAACCTCACCAGAATAATTTATCAGTTTCTAGTACACAGCAGAATTATCATAAAGATACACCGAAATGCAAAGAGATTATACCATTGGCTGGAGAGGTGCTAGTAAATGAGATATCTATAGTCTGGTGATGCTTCTGGGTTGCAGACTTTTAGCAGTTGCATGTTGTACATTTTTCAATGACACACAAAAAGATTACTGAAATAAACAAAAATACTGGTGTAATTCAAGATTTTCCACAATGTGATGATTTCTCTGCTACTTCAGACATACTTAGATTAATACGAATAGTGTTACAGAGATATGCAATTCAAAGTGAAATTCAAAGTGAAATTACCCTCCGTTATCAGATATGCCTTTCACAGACATCTGCGTTGATCTGAAACCATATCCAACAATGGGACTTCAGCCTTATCCACTTTTTGCAGGCAAATATCGTCCTACTTCTTTTCAGAAAATAACTTAGAACTGGCAGTAAGTTTAGCAACCATCGAATCAATTAATACATACTGGTACATTTCAGAAATGCTAAGCAGGCCTCTAAGTTTTTTTTTTACCCATTTCATTATTTTTGTATCTTTTTTTTTTTCTTTCTTACTTAAGATACCACATTCCATTTGAAAGGACCCGGCCCCAAATCATAACAACAAAGCCACATAATGGGAAATGGCCTATGTCAAGTAGAGCTGCAATGAAGGAAAAGATTAAAGGATAATTCCTGCTTTTTGATGTGATATTCAGGCAGTTCTTTGGCTTGTGAATAGTCTAAGAACCACATTAAACTGGAACGCAAGGTTTGACTCTGATAGAATAAAGTGAACTGTGGCATCCCGCATTTGCCAGGTGCTTTGGGAAGGAAGACTCCAAGCCACACCACACGTTCTTTGATAGAGGGGAAAAGCTTTGACATTTCTGAAAAGTCGTGTCAGCTGTGCAACTCCAATATAATTTGCATATTTTTGTATGCGATGTGGTGCCAGTGTAAGAAGATAAAACAAAACAAAACTGCTCTATGTCGCTATATGACGTCTTGTGTTCTCCATAACCCCAGGAAACTTCAGTTCATGCCGTGTACAATTTATGAACACATCGCATGAATGCCAATATTTATATTTACAGTTATTTACAGTGTGATAACGTATGATGACAAACCAAAACCCCATGGCATCCCATGGCACTAAAACAACAGTATGGACATTTCCAGTTGTAAAAAATAAGTGAAGAAATCTGAATTTCCATCTTGGACTTAATCTGTTCACACTGCCTGGGGCTTGGTGTCCATCCTCGGGGGAGTGCTGGCAATCCCCTGGCTCTCTCTGGAGACCAGCAGAGAGAAATGTGCAGCAGAATGGAAATCTCAACACTCTCAGCCCTCCCAGATTGCTATTGAAGGCATTTACAGTACACTGGGTAAGATAGGCAACCAAGCATTGATAATGAGAGAGAGGGAGGGAAAGAGAGAGAGAGCACTATATGGGTAATATTTGCAGGCAAATCTAAGAACACACAAGTTATACGAGTGGTAAGAGAGTCAACCCTAGTTTTTATTTACCCCTCTAGTGTTGGCTAACAGCAGTGGCCATTGTGCTCCAGCGTTTTGATGTAGTGGTAGTGAGCTTATGGATGACCGCCATGGGGTAGGTGTGGGGGGATTTCAATATCTCCCTCAGATGCAGCAGGACTGGGAAAAAGAACTCAGCAGGTCTACCTGAAAAGTGCAATCATCTGCCATGGAGACAGTCTGAGAAACAAAGACTGGAGAGTGCGAGAGCAAAAGAGAGAGAGAGAGAGAGAGAGAGAGAGAGAGAGAGAGAGAGAGAGAGAGAGAGAGAGAGAGAGCGAGAGCGAGAGCGAGAGAGAGATTCCACAAAACAATTATCAAAGACAGGCATGACATGCCTAGTAGGGCAGATTGCATCCCCAGTACTGGTAACAGGGGGTTTTCAGGAGGGAGTACACTCTGCAGATGACTACATGATTTATAGATGAAAGAGGATCCAAAACAGAGCGATCAGTGCGCAGATGAGACCAGATACCAACTACTCCAACACAGAGGATTGAGCGCACAACAAAACTCAGCATGACCACTGCAGTGGGGGCAGGTGCAAGGCTATTTTAATGTCTCCCTGTCCCCTCCCCTAAAATAACCAGCAATTAAATCGCCTTTTCTGCCATCATTCTGAATGTGGGAAAGGACTTGCGTTCTTGTCTTCATTTGGGAGAGCCAGTAAATGAGCCAGCATGATCAGTGAAGAGTTACAGCCATTTAGGCAGATCCATCAGAGCCGTTTGCAGCCACGTTTCCCCTTTGAACACGTTCCTGCACACAAGCACCCTCACAAATCTTTTGTTATCGCTGAAGTAGCTGCTGTGAAACCACTATACCATGTGTGATATGCCTGTTCATGCTAGCCAGGGCAGTGCGTGGGGATCGGAAGTAGGACCTCAGAGAGTGCATTAACCCACACCGATCTGCCAAATACAGCAGCAATTTCACACCTGAGTGGACAAAAACATGACCATTCATTTTTGCTGGTGACAGGGAAAACCTCACGGCTTACAGTCAACCATCTTGTATGAGACATATGTTCTCCATCATTCAAGTCAGATTTTACAGCAGTTGTGGAAGGGATGCCAATTATTTGATTATATATTAAATTCAATTAACTTTGTTAGGAAACATTGTTTACAATCATTTCCTATGTTTGGATGTTATTCCATTATTTACCGTGATCACATGACACTGTTTTCTTTATGAATGACTTCATATTTAATTGGCCACATCTCATGTGTAGCTTGGAAAAAACACTCTGTCAGAGAGATCAATCCTTTATGGTTTGTAGTTAATATGGTAGGTACTGTACGCTTAGCATCACTATGGGAAGAAGTATTTTTTACTTATCCTATCTATGTTGATAGAATAAGTAAAGAATTTGTCACCTTCAACTTTTTAAAGAAAATATTTATGAAATATATGTGGAATGGTGGTCCTCAAGTGCCACGGTAATACTAGGCTTGGTCAACTCACATCACTTTCCCACATAACATTTGCCTTGAGTTGTACAGGAAAAATGTGTTTCCTCAGGATTAAAGGGCATGTGTCAAGTCACATTGGAATAATGTGAAGTGAGACCGATGTTTTGTCACACGATCTCTGCACAATGTCTGTTTACAGTCAACCTCTGTACCATTCTAACATGTCAAAGCTCCGTTTTTATCATGGAATTTCTGCCTCGTGTGAAAATGTATGATAATGACAGGAAAATATGTTTTGATATAACTGTTTTTCTTTGCAGTGCGTTCTGCAGTAATTGCAGTAACATTGATTTTTAGCAATATTGATAAGTGACAGTCAGGCTACAGGCTGCAATGTTTAATGGCACATATTCAAACAGAGATAATCTCAAAGGAATGATTGAATTTATGATGTACACACTTAATTGATACTGTAGATATTATACTGATAGGCTCAATTTTGTTGTTGCTTTCTTTCCTTCCCTCCAAATTTTTGCTGTGTAGCAACTATACAGACCTCAGTAATATGAAATTTGAGTTCACAGTGCAGGAGAGGAGTTTTCAGATCCTTTGATGTGTGATTTCTAGTGGACAAGGACGAATGTGATGTACATGAGAGAAAAGACACCAATTAAGAGAGGCGCCACACTCCCAGGGAAATCACACCATTATTTCTTTGAGACCCACTCAAACTCTGACAAAGGGTATGAACCAAACCAAACCAACCCTTAGGCTAGGGCAAGTAAGGAAAAGTGTGTGTGTGTCTCTGTATGTGTGTACATGTGTGCAATGTATCGGGCACAGCCAAGCTCTGAAACTGGGCAGTAACAAGATAACAAGAGAGTCAGAGGTGCTGCTAGTGAGGGGTGATACTCTACTAAATAAGGGCGTGTTCACACCAAGCATGTTTGGAGCGGTTTATTCAAACTATGGAGTGTTTACTCCCTAAGTTCAGTTGTTTGGGCAGGTGACCACAATGCCATTCAAACTTGGGTGGCACCAAATAACTGTGCCGAGCCGCCTGAAAATTTGGGTCTTGATCCTCTGCCAAGTGAACTGTGGTATGGTTCGTTAGGAGTGAGAATGTAATCTGAACCAACTGCAGGAAACAACCCCAAAACATGCAGTTCTATGGGTACAAGGAGACGGATGTTGACATCTGATAGTCAGCAGTTCCTCATGCTTGGAAAGCCTAGCATTACAAAATGAACTGAGGGCAAACCGCAGTCTCAACTGATATTCGCTCATATTCAGCTATTTCCTCATGTGTTCTTAACTGGTATGAACACCAGAGAAGGGAAATTATGGCAAAGAGTGCAGAGAAGTCCATTATGCTTAGCTAAAGTTACAGGGACTGATATCAGATTTGTCCCTTCCACCGACAAAATCTCTAACCTCGTGATATGGAAGGTTACCAAAACTGTCCAATAAAGGAGCTATTTGCTGCCGCCGAAAAGTGGAATAAGAGCGGCATACCAGTTGTAAGTGGCACCTGCCAATGGAATAAGAGCGGCATACCAGTGAGAAGTGTTACCTGCCAGTGGAATAATAAGTGGTACGCCACTGATAAGTGGTACGCGACAATGGAGTAAGAGCGGCATACCAGTGAGAAGTGGTACCTGTCAGTGGCATAAGAAGTGGCATGTCATTGATGAGTGGCACATGACAATGGAAAAAAGCAGCATACCAGTGAGAAGTAGTTTGCCAGTGAAATAAGACTGGCACACCAGTGGTCACATTTGATCTTGGCCCTGCTGGTGATTTGTGAGTCCGTGTGAATTTTGTTTACAAGCCCTGGTTTGTTTGTAATTGTTGTAATTGGGCAATGTGAACCTAAATGAACGAAATACAAAAATACAACAAAGTAAAGTTTTCTACTATGGTTTGTACCAAAGAAAATGAACTGTAGGTGTGACTGCACCCTTAGATACATCAGAATGGTGTCACATCTTGGCAGAAGGCCCCAAATTCCTAACAGCTCCCCAGGTAGCACAGCAAGGACAACAAATATAAGGCAGTTGCTATTTTTTTAATATACCTTAATGAAACTATGTATTCTGTATATTTTCTATGAAATGATGACTTTTGTGTGTCATTTATGGAGCAAGTATTTACATAGTCACAAAGTTTTTTATGACTTAACTTGCATCTGTTTAAACCTTAAATCAGCATTACACAAAAGGATTTTGAGGGTTAGAGTTCATGGAAAGATGGCTACATTCAGCTGAACCAGGAGGTAGGCACTGCTGGTTTTATTTCATACATTCCTGAGTTTGAAAAGATAAATAGAGAAAACTAATGATATTTTGCTAAACCTCTCAAATGGAAGAGGTTTTGCAATTGCTAAGTTACGGTTGCTATGGTACAGAATAATTAGAGAGTCTGCACATGAGGGTGTGACTCAGCACTATCAGTGTACAAATGGGAGCCAGTGAATAAACATTAAGAGGATGTGAAATAAAGCATTGTTTATGCAGCTGCTGCCTTGGTCGAGTAAGTAGCCTATGCCAGCATCTCAATTCTATTCCTGTTCTTCAAGACTGTCCAAGGAAGGGGAAAGAAAAAAAGAGGAGAAACCAGCTTTCATGGTTGCTTATATAAATGCAGATGAGAAGTCCAGAGTCCTTAAATTTGTGGAAAAGTAAGTACACCCTCCAGATAAGATGCAGGGGTTTGTGCTGTGAGCTGTGAGTATGCAGTGATCTGTTCGCAGCATTGGTATATTTAGCAGAGATTAAAGAGCCATGTGATGCAACAGCAACACAAATGGTTGAAAGATGCACTTTCTGTTTTGTGATTTTGTAGGGTTCAGTCTATAATTCATTTAAAAAAAGGGCAAGTCGATCCTACACACTGGCAGGTAACATTAAAAGATGAGTCATTCAGCACTCCTCAACTGCTAGGTTATCTCTTTACTTTGGTTTTTTATTTTACAGTTTAGGATAAACATCCTATTCAATGTTACAGTCTCATAATACACATTGTGTATGTGAAGCCAGCCCTTAATTTTGTAAGGCACATCTTCTATAATTTTCCCTTTTCATTTTAGGATGAATATCCTCTCCAACCTTACATTTCACTTAATGGTATGTGAGAATTTATGTCCCCGAGGATTTTTTCACGCTAGGGCTGTGTAATAACCACACATTGAAAATGTGGTTCCAAACATTCATCATCCCCTGCACTGCTATGATCCAGTTTAAACACCACTGGGCTTTGGCAGCAAAGCTGCAATAAAAGCAACTTGACATTGTGCTTGTCACATGATTCGCTGCCTACAATAGGCTCCTGTGGCAGCTAAGCACAAGAGGGATAAATCTGAATTGGCACGGTAAGTACAGTATACATATAGGTGAACAGAGTTCTATGACAACTCGCAGGAGATGGTATTTTTAATTTTCATTGCATGCATCCCCAATTCTTCTGTCGTGTGAACGACATAAGCTGAGAAGTTTGAGTCAGTTCTCTTCACACCTGAAAACCAAGAGGTTCATCCTCATGAACACCACTATGTACTTTGGTAGATGCAAATAGAGTTCTACTGGCGCCTGACCCAATCAATAAGCGAGACACTGACTCTTTGTTGGGGTGTTACAGATTTCTTTGTATTTATCTATCTAATTCTGCCAGCGGCAACCAATGCATCACTGTCGGTCTGCGACTGGAAGGCTGCAAAAGAGCAAGATTTAGCTAGTGCCAGGTCACATGGGGCGCCGCGCTGGACTTCACAAAACTCTCTGAGCCCGACGAGAGAGCACTGCCAGAAGCACTGTGGTGCAAAGCCTTGGATTACACCCGGGTGGAGTAGCTAATTGGCCAGTTGTGTTTTTACGCAAGCTTACATCTAGTCTGCTCATGATTTAACTTCCTCATTAATTGGTGGTTGCTTATATCCTCTGAAGGCGCAAGAAACTAAATGAAAGTGGATATAGAAATGATGATTTATCCACAACGGGCCTCATTTATGAAATGCTCATTGAGAAAGTTCATTGTGTACTGCGGCAGGACACAAACTTTACTTCTGTCCTCACTGTAAACACTTCATCTTGAATGTTGGTACATTTTTCAGGAATATAGGCTTTATTATTTGAGACCACAAAAACAAAAGCACAGAGCAAATTGCGATTGACCAGTCTATGGGGAAATTTGAATTTGCTGATGCTTCAAATGTACAGGTTTGTTTGCAGTGATGGAACAACCAACCTACAGTACACTGAGACATTTTAACAAGGAGCTGAGGACCAATTATTGGCTGAACAGATGTTACGTTCTTATTTCAGGGCACAGTTGTCATGTCAACCAACAAAACTCAAAAGAACTCATCCATTTCATACTTCAGGCTGACACTTACTGAGGTACAAGCTAATAACAAGCTTTTGGGATGTATTGTATTACTGTTCCCTGGCATAGGCCGATTTTCCTCTTTTTCACATTTTTTGGCTGGAACAGAACAAGGGTTGCTGAGAAGAAAAACAACTAGGACAAGGGGACATTGCATGCCTGTCTATTTATAAGCTGATATAATGCCAGCTTTTCAGAATACATTTGAAATTGTTTGACCATGCAGGGAGAGAGAGAGGAGCTGTTGACCACAGTTTCTAGCAGGTCAATTAACCAGCCAGTTTTTGCGGCCTTGGGCATCGAGTTCAGCACCACATCAATTATGATGTGCAGTGCAGGCTGCCAGTGCAGCTGTCACCGAACACCAGTGCAATTCAAGTGGTCAAACTAGCTGACCATGGCTGACTGCTACAAAATATAAGTTTTATAAACAATATCACCATACCTCACTAAAAGGTAACTGAAAATGGAGAAAATCAGATGCATAAAGTAAATGCATCCAAAGATTAAAGTCAAGCCAACCATTTGTTGTAATTCATATACTGTTATAGGGCTGGAATTTTAGGTCCAAAACAAGATAGTCCACATTCATGCAAATAGTTGTTTCATATAACGCTCAATTTGAATTGGCGCCTGTATCCTTATTTCATATTCATAGGGCCACTCAGCATGCTATGAAGTATTTACACTAAAGCCCTTTGTAAAGCATTCTACATACTGAAGCACTTCCAAGTTAGTTGCACTGCCTGGAGCAAGAGAAGAAACAGGAGGTCTCTCTGCAGATGCCACCAAGTCACTGATTACCAAAGTCCAAAAATCACTACTGCCACTAGAAACAGACTGTGCACTTCATTTTGTTGCACACCTATTACTTTGCACTCTGTGTCTGTCTGGGCAGAATCTATAGGGCAACAAAAATTACCCACACACAGATGTTTGAGTGTTTCTCCGAAGCGTTTAAGGCTTGATGTATGCCATTATAAAAGCGGTCTGACGGCAGGTGCATTGTCAGCATTCTAGTGTTCTACTGGGTGACGGGGGCTTGGGGCTGTTGGAGAACTGGCTGACCGAGGATATGACAAGATAAAGAATATTAAATTACACACTTCCAACAATAATTACATCTGAAATGAAACATCTACATATACAGGGATAATACAATATTGATTAATTTTTAATGATTCTCAAGACACATCTTGTCTTTTTCTCTTTTATTTGTCATGGTAATTGTGACATATTTGAAAATTAAATATTTCCCCTTTCCATTTTAATCATTTTTCAGTTGCAGTAAATGTCCAAAATAAATGTCCAACATTGCTGAATTACTGCAATGTTAGTCCTGCTGTGCTAAATAAAATATGTATTTACTCATCCCCTTGCATGACATAATAATAGTATTTAAAAAAAAATCCTATTACTTGCTCTCAAATTGGGGATGCATCTGCAACATCATTCAAGAACCGGTGTGAAGTAGTTCTAATGAGGTTGAATCATGCTGCAATATATTCCTTCATCCTAAGCCTATTTCTTTGCAACGCTATCAATCTCCAGGAAAAATGGGATAGTGTGTGTGTGTGTGTGTGTGTGTGTGTGTGTGTGTGTGTGTGTGTGTGGTGTTTGCTCTGTGTGATGCCATGACAAGTTCACTCAGCCCTCAGAAGAATTTAATGGTACTCCTTCCCTCTAGTTCCATATTGGACTGTCGTCCATATTACAGACCCTTCAAGGAACATAGAGCAATCATTGCAAGAGAGCAGACACTCTTGAGGCACTGATCCAAAGCAGAGCCTCATTTTAACGTTGTTTTGTGCCCTGCTTCATCACATATACAGAGTAACAATCACCCAGAATCACTCCTGCGGCTGAAGGATATTATTAAAGAGGGGACAAAATCAATACAACCCAAATTTCATATTGGGGGTGGTTTTCTTAGGCAAGTTAAATGTCGCCACTCTGATAATACAGCTTTTCAAGTGTGCCTGATGACTGAAATCAGGCGTGGAAGAGAGTACCAGGTCTTGCCATGAGGCTGGGTCGAGTTCATGACACCATCACCACCGAGAAATTATTTAACATCACTTTTAATTAAGTCAGCCTACACAACAGCTCATTACAATGGAAGGTTGATTAACTCAACATATTTCTAGCTCAGTTCAGTTCATCCACTTTTATGCCTATGTCCATTCAATCTCACCCCATACTCACTGATACCATCACAGGCCTACATATGTTAAAATGTACATGACAGCAATAATATGGGAACTGACAGCAGAATAAGAATGTCACTTGTCTTTGTAATGTATTAGTTTAAATCACCTCCATAAGGGATACCAAATAAAAGGAGCATGGCCATCCTGTGTATGCCTCCTTCTTCTGAAGGGCAAACCTGCCCTTCATTGAATTAATGCACAAGCCTAGTCTCCCGAAATTTTGTGAAATGAGCACAGTGTCTTAAAATGCAAATACATGCTCCATGCACAAAAAGTGAGAGAAATATATTTACCCAGCACAAACGGGATTTTTTGAAGGAGACGACTACAAACAGGCAGTTGTTTGACATTGAAATAGAGTGGTGCAAAATAGGAGTGTTGTGGTGGGGGTGGTGGATGGGCACATACATTTATCTTCAACTCCGACAACCTGGGTTAAATTCCCAACTCATATCAATAGGTTTTCTACTGTAAGTGAAGATTTAATTCTTAGCTAAAAAGTTTTTCTTATTTAACCATGACCAAAATCTTACTCTAAACTTAAACAAATTGTTCTAGTTGCCAAACCTGAGAGGATAATTCCAGTTATTTTCAACCTGGGCAATCCAACAGGGCCATGGGAAACTGAAACAGTCAATCCCAAAAGCACCCACAACATCAACATCAACATCAACATCAACACGATAACACTGCAATGGGACCTGCCTACATCCGATTTTCCAATTATCCATGGCCAGAACCCCAAGTATAATGCGGTATTAGATATGTTAGGGTTAGTAGCGTGAGCTAGTTGGCAAGGAGAAAGTTCAAGTACTCTGATGCCACATTCAGGTCATAGTGGATTTACAGTAAATACAAACTCCCGACTGGAAAAACTGTTCAAGTCAGCCTCCTAATGGTAATTACAAGTAGAGTATGTGGGAATATACATCTCCTACTTGGCGTCACGAATTGAGAAAGTGTGTCAATGCAAGTGGTAAACATAGCAGGGACTTCAAAGATGTCGGTAGTCCGAGGTAATAAAAATCAAAATTATCAGTTATATTCACACTAATGAACTTCAGTGTGAGTGTTATTGTGTTGAAGGTGTGTGTTTTAATTGCTTTTTGGGTTTCAGTTTCCCTTGGCCCTGTTGGATTGTAGGGCTGTGCAAAAAAATCGATACAGCTGAGTATTGCAATATTTTTTTCCACGATACTGTATTGATTTGCCAGCCCCTCGTATCGATACATAAAAAAAAAAATGTATTCATGTTTTAAACGGATTTAAAATGTCCTTAAATTTCCCTCAAATCCCTTTGAATTAAATAGTTTTGACTCAATTTGTCCGCTGAGTTATCAATATAATGTGAAACGGTCAGTGTCGTGGATGCCCCGGAGTGTGGCCGTAATGCCCCTTCTAAAATTAACTATCCACACGGCCAGTTTGGCATGCCCTGTTTTGAACTGGCCGTTGTGCCCTTAAAAGAAAGTTGCGGATTTCCTAATTTAAAACTACATGCGACGCAGCAAATAGACAAACTCACGTTTCCCAGAGTCTCCATCATCACGCTGGACATCAACAGTAGCGCGAGATTTCTCCCACTCCCGCAAATATATGTGTAACGTTAACGTAAACATTAACAGCTAATTATTAATTAAACTGAGAGGGAGAGAGAGAAGCCATCGCTAACTGCTAAGCCATCGCTAACTGCTAAGCTATCGCTAACTGCTAAGCTAAGTAACTAGCAGATCTGAAAAGCGTGTAAACAACTGTGGGATTAGCGAGAAAGTCGCTAAAAGAAGGAGAGAGCTATGAGTGCTGTGCAGAACTAGTGTAAGTTTAAATGTACAGCAGGTAATTAGCCGCTGTAATGAAGAATATAGCAAAATTAACCGGGTTGAGAGCAGCAAAAACGCTGTAGCAGTAGTCTGCATGAGGCGTTTAGGGAACATCGGTAAATTGTAACATCTACCGATAGTCTGCATGAGGTGTTTAGGGGACATCTGTAATTTGTAGGTACAGAAAATAACCTGGGTTACACTTACGTTATCGTGTGTTACTGGACATGTAACTAACTTTACAGTCTGAGCCATCTTACATATGTGCTGTATCACACTGCAGCACTTAATTTTTCTATTAGGATATTTATTTTGTTGAGGAAAAATGACTGAAGAAAGGATTTTAATAACCATTGGTTTTGGCCTTGGTGCCCTACATTTTGGCCGCGATGTCCCAATAAATTTGTATTTATCAAAGGCCAAAGTGGCCTTGCCCTAAAAATGACTTAATTCCAGGCCTGCAGGGGGTACACAGCAAGTTGTATTTTCAGCTCTATTTTTAAATTTTCAGTAAATTATGTATTGCAATTCCAGAAAGACCTATATTTACACCATAATTTAGTGCAAATCTTAACTACAGCTGATTGACTTGCAACAAAGTATAGGTCTTTCTATTCACAGTGTGATTGTTTGGCTTTTTTTTTGGGAACTCTAAAGAACTGGTCCCCACTGACTTCAGTTGTTTTGGAGAAGGCTGCTACGAAGTTGTGCTGGCAACCTCCCTGTGTGTTATATGGACTAACAAATTTCACCTGTGTTTCATTTGGCATGAGGGTAAGTAGATGATGACAGAATTTTCATTTTTGGGTGAACTATTCCTTTAAGTTGCCTAAACTTAACCGTAAACTAACCTTTTTACATGAAGCACAGGTGAAAATGGTGTGTCCAATTTGGGTATTGTCACATAATCCAATTAGTGGTAATAATAATTGATTACATTTATATAGCGCTTTTCTAAGTACTCAAAGCGCTTCACATATCGGGGGCGGGGGGGGGGGACTCAACTCATCCACCACCAGTGGAGGTAGGGGAACGTAATCTTTATTCGTGTCCACAACACGTAATTAAATTTCAGAGTTTGTGCTCATTTCACAACTGACTGTGTTGGATGCATTGCATGCACCTAGCTCATTAGAAATTGAAATATACATAATGTGAAGTCCTCCACCTGAGAGCTGCATTGGACACTTTCACTCTTTTTAATAAAACACCTGGTGAATAACAACTTGGATGCAGTTAATTTAGGCTAACACAGCAAAATAGCTGCTTTTATAGGTGGCAGAGAAAACATTCTTTGTAGGGGAAAAATACAGAATAAACAATCCCACTGTTGGAGAGGGATAGGTTTCACAGGAGATAAGTGTTTTTCAATGTGAGAACTAGGGAGGGAGGCTTGACTGAATAATAACTTGTGTGCTATGCCCCTGGAATTGTTATTCCAGGTCTCTCTTAGGATCTGCATAATTAATAAACTTATGATATTAGAAGTACACAGCGCCGTAGGGAAATAAAGGAATAAATTTGTGATTAATATTTTGTCTGTCCGTCTTTACAACTCCCCATACTGGCTCTTTCAAAAATAATTCTAGACTAATTTATCACTTGTCATGCATGTTCCTGGCCTAATGTCACAATTTTCACAGGTAGCCATGGTGATAGAGGTAATGGCCTGATTGGCATGCAATGGAAAAGGTGTACCATTGCATTTGCACCCTGTCCTCTTCCTGGCAAATCATCCCCCTCTCTGAGATGCCACATTGCTCCTCTCTCCTCCCCTCTGGCATATTGGAATAGCTAGATGCCGGTCTTTTCAGCTGCACTCATACTGTAGTAGATAACATTCACTACCTGTCTCAAAAGGATATTTGGCCGCTGGGTGTATTGTGGCCTTTGTTTCACCACTGGTCAGCGTGCTGCCCCTAAGCAAACACGCATTTTTGTGGTCTAACTATCTCTCGCCCTAATTAGCCACAAATCACTGAGTGCATTTGAAAATCATCACTAATCTTACCTATAAAGAACACCAATAAAAATGAGCAGGTCTTCGATTAAAGCATTTAAAGCCCATATGTGGAGTGGGGTAGAGGAGTACATTAAGTGATTGTAGTGGATTTCCATTGACATTATGCTATGAAGAGAGAGGAATGCACACCCACCCACACAACCATGAACTATGAGGGCCAGGGTTTGTCAGCTAAATTATTCTATTATATTGTGCTAGGTTCTTTGCCTCTCTAAACACGCTCTACATCAAACTATACTTTTACAATCCTTTTTACTTTTCAAGGTCCAGAAAAACATTTTTTATTTTAATACCTGGATATTACTCTACACTCTGACTGTTGGCTGTACAAATAAAATATTTGTATTGTTTTTCCAAAGATGTCATGACATAATTTTTATGTCTCTCAATACTATAGTCTAAATACTGCAAAACACAAAGCCAAGAGAAATAATAAAAGCAATATTAATAAAATCAATAGGTCACAGACATTTCTTAACATAGATCTAAATAATCGTCACTCTGGTTCACACTCAGAGCTCTTGACTTGTCAAATCTGCAAATTGTATGTGTGAGACGTTTATTAGACAGATAATTGTGCTGCTACACAGGCAGCTACCACAGGGAAAGACATGCAGGACACATTCCCTCAACCTCCAAATGGAGAGAATATGTCTGGCTATTTGATTAATGCTGCAGCTGGGAGCAAGATCTAATTGTAAAAGCAGGATAAACACTTTGAGTAACCCTACTCTGAGAAAGGAAACAGTGCAAATCAGACCACTCCCCAGAGTATTGAGGGAGGAAATTGGTTTAAGGATGAGACACAGACATGCGTACCAATGCAGGCCCCGTCACCCCTCTCTTACTCTCTGTAGCCTTCTCCACCCCTACTGCAGCACCTTTGATTCAAATTTCTACAAAAATTGGGATTGTGACACAACTGTCTTTTTCTTTTTCCTCCCCTCTGTATTAGCTATGCTTGTCCTATAAGCACAAAGTCAGATCCTTGGATCTGATTGTAACTGATGACTTGAGAAGATATAAATCACACTTGAATTGCAGCCCTGAGATGTCAGCCATTAAAATACAGTGCCTGCTAAAGTGGGTACCTGGAATACATATGAGATGATTGGTAGTCAGCAATGCTGTATGACACCACAGGATTACCTTATGCAAAGGTGTTTGACTGAATGTTTAATATCTGGAGCTGTTTAAATAGTTGTCAGGATGTATTTCAAGTTAAGCACCTAAGAGTAGCTTTGAGGGAATCTTAACAAAGTGAGTATGGAATATATGCATTGAAAGTAGTTCTTCCTTAGGGTTATAGAGATCACGTCCACACAAGAGACAGCTGAGGAGCTGATCGAACAAGCCCGGCTTCAGAAACTGGATTTAGGTGCTTGCAAATAATCCCCCGGCCTTGACTGAAGACAACAGCATGCCACTAGTAGGAACTTGATGGTCACAAATCACTCTAGCCAAAAGTCAATTAAAGAGCCAGCTAAAAAGCATTTTACATCTAATTACATCACACAAATCGTCCCGGACAGCACACACATGTTCACCACAGCCATTTATTTGCAATACAAAGACAGCGGCCCTCACTGCAAGGCTTACAGTATTAAGCTTTTTCCAAGCTTCCATTGTGAAAGGAGTTTTTAACATAATTACCTGTGTCTGTGCCACTGCTGATTCTATTACTTTTTACTGCCTTTTTTGTGATTCCTTGGGAGCTGATTATAAAAGTGACTTTAAATGGAAAGATAGTGCTCTATTTAATGCTGGCACCATTTCACTGGATTACACACCACCCAACTCTAAAATGTTTTCAAGCTCACACAACCCCAGGGGCGACTACCCTGCATGCACTCACATCAGAAAGAGGTGGTTTTAGAATATAGATTTTATATAACTGGTCTTGGAAGCCATGCCATCGAAGGTGAAGATATGAAATTGTGTTCAGTGAGACAACCTTACATGTGTGGGAGTCCTTTATGAGGGAAAGGCACTGGATTTTATTGCTAGATGCAGCATTTACACCTACTATGCTAGACGTAAAAACGTGGGTGATGACTGAAATACTATTCATTTCATATGGAGTTCAATCACAGGTTTGTGGTATCGTGAATTCTGAGAAGTCTTGCTGGGATGGGCTGGCTGGGTGGCTGCGCTGTATGGAATGCTGTACTCTCCTCCTTCTTGGGCAGCGGCAAAATAAGTCTTTGGCTAACATTGCTACCCAATGGCAGGCTCATACCAGTAAAAGATTGGCCATGAAACTCAGCAGTCACAATAAAAAGCTCTGTTCGACAAGTCTCTCACATTAGCCAACAAGGGGGAAATGTTTAAGGTTTATGAGATAAACGTTGAGATTGAAAGTACCGTACCACAGCACTAATTACACTTCTACGAAAAATGCAAGGTGAACTTCCCCAAGGGAGAATACTTCCATTAAAATGATATGTGGGTTACCGTGCTACTATAAACCTGACATGGGCAGCACAATATACAATTCAGTAACTTACAACTCCTCCATTTGTCCTGATGGCCTTAAGGTAATTAATGTTCTCCCAAATTCCCAGCACTCTGTCTATGACTGTGGCTTTAGGAGACTTTTTGAACCTTATTCCTCAAGACAAACCCTGATAAAAACTGTTATTAATGTAAAAATATTATTAATGATACCCTGGAAAGGTTAAGCTCGTGAGGTCATTAGAACTGATGGAAGACCTTCAAACTTGATAAAAATCCATTTCCCTTACTTTTACTTTGAGGTTTCTACTTTGTTCAGTAACCTCTAGTGTTTATGTTAAATTAATATTGATAGGACAGATGACATTTCATTGTCTGTGTGCTGGCTGTTAAATAACTCATCTGAAGAGACTGAAATAAACAGACTTTATGAACTGATACCCCTTTTGGTTTGATATTGTACATCTAAAACATAATTTCACCTGTCAAATGATTTCACTTACAACTAGCTCAGCACAGCAAATAAAAGAGCCTTACTGGTATGTTTGTAGGTAGTGGAGAATATTAAAACTCAAAAAATAAATGACAGTTCCATTTAGTTCACTGGTGAACTCGTTGGACTCTTAGATCTTAGTGTAACTCTATTGACATTTTAATAAGAACTGCCTTATTTGGCATGACTGCATGACTGGTGTCTGTATGGTGTGGTTCAGTGGTCCTTTCAACCAGTCATATGTCATATTTAACATTTATACTCCAACACAGAGCCAAGCCTATTTGTCTGAAAAGTCCACCACTACATTGGGCAGCTTGTCAGTCCAGCAACTGATGTTTATTGCCAATCCTTTCCCACCTGGTTGAGAGCTAATACTTCAGAGGCCTATGTGTTCCTGTGTTTATGTATAGTACCCCCCCACACACACACACACACACACACACACATATACACGCACCTGCTTTACCTCCACTCCCTACCCCAACCCAGTCCCTGTACTTATGAAATAATGGGAATCTTTGAGAAAACTTTCCCTATTGATTAAACTGTCACACTCGACCAGTATGATTGATAACACTTCATTCAATCATCTCATCCCGTGACAACGCTTTGAGTGACACAGAAAAACATGGAAGGAAGCGAACTAACTGTGGGGGTTCTGACGTGAATGGCTGCTCTGTACTGTCACCATTGCATCATATCTGCATTGAAAACCCCTCCTCATAATACCTGCCAAGACTCAATAAGTACAGAACCTATACAGACCCACAGTGTGGCTCCAATGCATGCTACAGGACATAATGGTCCTTTTTTGTTTTCTGAGATAGACATTTTATACCACTGCCATACACTACATCCTCAATTTGATGAAGGTTTGATGAATTTTACATCTACAGCATTATTTGTATTACAGTGAGTATATGTCAGCAAATTCATTGTATTGCACCGCATACCTATTGACAAGTAATTGTAAAAGATGTCCTTAGCTATTCTTGTTTGTGATTAGAATCTTACACTTGTAGCTAGCTAGCTAGCTAGCTAACTAAACATACACATCTACCTCCTTAGCCTTAGCTAGTGATATGGCGTCAGAGCAATCTCTGAATACAGCTATCCAGTGTGATCCAACAATATGCATTGACTGAAACAGTGCCTGAAACTATGTTGAATTTAAGAACTCCACCTGTTAACACCAACACGCTGTGGTAGCACAGCGTTGTTGTAACTAAGAGAATCGCTGAACAAAATATTTAATTAATGGGTTGACTTACCCACTCTAGCTAGAAAATCATCAAGCTACTTCCTGGTAGTGAAAGTCCACAGGATGCAGTGAGGATCATGTCCCAAGGCTGGCCGAGAGGTGTGGTTTAAAGGGCCAAAAATTCAGCTCCACGTAATGCAAGTTGGAAAATGTGAGCGTGTGCGTGCAACACCATCTTTGACACGGTGAACAAGCACTGGGGGTGAGGGGTGCATAGCGCTGTCACGTGCAGTGCACTCAAAACTTAATGAAGACCATTATTTTTAGTCGCATTGCTCTACCGCTCAATACATGACTCTAGCTAGCTAGACATTTAGTGATAGTTTGTCTAACAATGCTAATGTTAGCGATAAGCATGACTGTGTAACTTTGCCCATTTAGCAATTGTTCACCCGCTAGCCTATGTTTACAGGATATTTCAATCCCGTATTGTCTTTCCAATTGCAAATCGATCAGGAAGAGCATTTAGGTCAGCCATGTTGCCCCAACCCCCTGCACCGTATTTGAACTAGAAGGCACTATTCTGTGCATACCTTAGCTTAAGCCTACATATGCAATAGCGACTCTGTTGCATCAGTTCCACTGATGAATACTACCTGAAGTCCAACACCACCCCTCCACCTCACAGCTCAGGCGTGTTCACGAGGCAACTTCAGGGGCCAAACAATGGCAAACAAAGAAAAATGTACACACCCATAAACCCCTACCTCTCGTCACTGTCTGCTCCATGTTTAAAGGCATGGAAAGTCAACTGGGGTCGGTAGGGCCAACCAATGCCCTACTTCCAGATAATATAATACTTCCGTGCCCTGCCCAAAAAAACAAACTTTCGAATTGTTGACTCGAGACTACCAACGATTAAGGAATAGTTCACCCAAAAATGAAAGTGTGGTCATTATCTACTCACCCTCATGTCAGTTGAAACACTGGTGAAGTTTGTATGTCCACTTGTGAGTTTGGTAGTGCTGCCCCGTATCAGCCTTCTCCAAAAGAACTAAATTGGCCGAGTCCTGGTTCTTTAGGGGTCTAAAAAGGGCAAAAAATTACCATAAAATTAATATAAACAGCTTGTGCAGCTTAATCCTAGTGTTCTAAAGCCAAACCATTCAAGTGTCGGTCCAAAAGTCCAATATTTACCTCATTATCTCCTAGATTCTATTAGTTGTTTTGGTGTCAGCCCCTCAGAATCAAAAAGCAAAGTCTTTTTCTAGACTCACAATTTTCCACCTATGTTTAACCATCATACAGAGAGAAATCCATTGTAAGAGAGGCAGAGATATCAATTTCTCCATCAACAGTAGCCTCAGCAGACCAGAATGCAACGCAGCCACAAGACATGTTGTGTTTTGAGTGAGACTGGGGACACAATACAGGATCATTGGGTCGATTAACACCATATTCGACCATCCTGACATTTGGGAGGGGAACCCCTGATCTGAGGCTTGGTCTGGACAGATGGTCCGCACAGACTATCTGGTAGTGAGAGTTTACAGATGAAATCTTAAACGCACCGAGTGACTCCCAGACTGATCTGAGCCTAGTGCGATTGTATTTACGGCAGAGACAAAACAACATCTGAAATCTGTCATTAGGTGTATGATGCAATGCATTTTCAAAATCGGTTAGGATTTTAAGTCTTCTAGAGTAGAATAGTAGAGTAGAAATCTTTACTGTCCCCAATGGGGCAATTCGGTTCACAGCAAGCAGTTGTAATACACCGAAAACATCAAAGAAACATAACTACATACTACAAAAACACAGACAATATCACATAATATCAATTTATGTCAACAAAAAGCTGTAGGCCTACATCCTAAGCCCCCCCCCCCCCCCAAGTATGCATAAGCAGGGGACAGGCCTTTGTTTCACACACCTAACTGCAGTTAGCCAACACATTTAATCTGTGGATTGCCTCAGGGATAAAAGAGCACCGAAATCTGTTACTGCTACCTTTAGGGAGCATGTGCCTACGCCCAGAGGGAAGAAGGGAAAACTCAGAGAAAAGAGGGTGCAGGGGGTCCAGAAGAATATCCTGAGCTTTCTTAGTAACTCTCTTCTGGTAGATACAGGCTAACTAAGATCATTAAAGTCACTGCCAGTGATTTTACAGCACAACTTCACAATTCCTAGTGTGTTCCCAGCCTAAGGGGCGCAACTCTTTTTCTTGACTGGAAAACCTCTCTCCACCTACACATAAAGGGTAAGTTAGGCTATACTTCTGCACCGAAGCTAGGCCATAGCTACAGCGGTGCGAGCATTTATGGTTCTGCGCAAAGACCACCGAAATGCTAAACGCCAGTGATGTGTTTTGTTAACATGGAGGTAATAATAACAGAAGAAGTAGTGTTTACATTCTCAAACTCATGCTCTGGGATATTTCTCACCATAAATTCAGCGGCATCTGGTAGTCTTTATAATTCAGAGATGAGGTGTCCTACAAATTAACGTATTTGCAGAACTCCTCAGCTAGTCCCTCTTTGACCTGCTCCATTGTCTTCGCTATCGGTGGACATTAACCGGATACAGGTAGGAGGAAATGTGCGGGCCAATCACAGTTCTTACGATCTTCCGTCGCCCTACGCACAGTTACATAGGAAATTACTAACTTAAGTAGATGTAGACGAGACAGATTGAGGCAAAGTGAGTGGGTCCACCAAAAAAGTAAATTACTACACTTCACCGCAGAATAACTCCTGGAATGCACTGAACACCATAAATTGATCTAACAGTGTAAGAGTATCCAAGGGTGGATTTTTCCTTTAAGCGTCCCCTGACCGACCCACAGACGGACTCTGCTGTGGATTGCTGTGGGTAAAATGGGCAGTTCATTCCCAGTACTCTACCTCTAGCCACACATAGTTTGCTTTCTCACCTCTCTGTCTGAATTTTCTTTTTCAGGCAATGTTTTGTTTTTGGTTTTTTTAGGCCTAGAGATGCTGTATAGTCCCAAGGTGCTATTGCAGGAAGTTGCAACCTGGGCATTGCACAGGCAAATGGCTGAAGTTTGAACGAAAGGAGGGAAATGTTCACGTGGAGATTTCACATTATTTCTGTTAGCCAATAGCCAATGTACAATACATTAAAGCATATAGAGAGGGGCAGACGTAGCCTAGGCTATACATTGAATAGTTGGGTTAACGTGACATGGCATATACATTTTATTATTTTTTTGCATGTAAACATAGCCGAAGTGTTCATAGTATTCCCATGATGTCACATGCATTTCCTACCAATATGATGCTTTAACATACACAGCTTGGATATGGCTGTCATTTGATTATAATAATCTGTTAATTTATTACAGTCACCTGTTATTTTCCTACCAAGATGGCCACGTGGTGATGTAACATAAGAAATCCTACTATGGTAAACATAGTTACCACTATAATAAATATAAAGTTATGTCTATTGGCTGGATTTCGCTATTTGCCATGGTAACGTGTATTTCAAACAATTATCATACATACATACCTTCTTTTAAAAATAGTGGGATTTCCATAGCTTCCACTTAGTCAGCAATAAAGTACTCAAACGCAATGCCCACCATTGCGAAAATGAACAAATCTAACATGATGCCTGCTGTTTGAAAACTCCTCTACTGCACTCACGTCTACTTTCAAGGCAAGGCGAATCTCATCTCAAAGTTCAAGCCTAATATTAGATTAATGCTAGATATAATATAATATAATATAATATCATATAATATAATACTTCCATGAGCTTAGCATGTCAAGAGTAATATTTACCATGACTTGCCTTCATCCACAGCGATGCCATTCAGGTTTTCTTGTTCCGCCGGCAACCGGGGAAAAAAAATCTAACAATATCCATGGAGGATATCTCAGTCATCATCAACACCAAGCGGGATGGCTGCGATACCCAGTTCTGCACATTGACGGATCTGGTCCTCCATGAGTCCAACCAACGATGCGTACTGGGTTCTTCTTCCGCGCCTTTTTGTCTTCACTAGCAAGAGAGCTAGCCGAACCCGGTAGGGAAAAGAGCGACAATATAGTCTCCTCCGATAAAAAAAACAAAAAAACAATGTTTCTTCAGTGTAGTTATTTGTTCTTATGTAAGTGCAGTTACACCCTGGAATTCTGAAATAACAGAAAATATACGTTAGCTTCATAGACACCGCTAAAGCTGCCATGCTCCATCGCCGCCATTGTTGTTTACGTTTCTTCTGCTGCGTCGCGCGTCTCACTTACGTCACTCCGCTTGGATCACCCTACAAAACTGTGATTGGACCGAATCTTTATTTTTCTAAACAATGGTTCAACAACAACATAATACTGGTCAGTGAATTATTTAATAAAGAGGCTATCCTTTACAACTACTCCGACTTTTTATCTGTATACCAACTTCTATAACCCCCAGAGAATTTGGTTTGGTGTTTGATGCTATCCCCTCTGGCATCATTATGTTGTTCAAGAGCCTTTCTATTCCACTGCCCTCGCCTTTACCACGTACTGATCCAGCTGACTCTGCAGTAGGAAAAAAATGTTTTTCTTCTGTGTGTAGTAATGGAAGGATACGTTCTATATTTTCGCAGGATGTTGTTTCTGTTCCTATGGTGGCATCTTATTGGAATAATTTGGTTGAAAATATCAACTATGGTCCAGGCCTTTCTAAGTTCTTACTAACAAATAAGGTAAAAGAAATTTAGAAATTTCTTTTAAATTACTTCCTAAATGTTATCCTGTCGAGCACTTTCTTAAGAAATTGAAGAAAGACATTAATACACACTACTCTCTCTGTGAATCATATCCTGAAACAGTCTTTCATCTCTTCTGGTTCTGTAATTACACCCGTAAACTATGGCAAGATGGTTGTAATGAGTACTATATCAGTGATGAAAAAGCCTTTTTTCTTATTGGTTAAATTTTAATTCTAACAAAATTCAATATCCACAAATGTAAATTTACCAACAGAAAGCCTGAATTTGTGTGTTTTTTAAGGAAATTAGTCTTTATGTTGATTTAATTTCTCTCTCATAACAAAAAGGCCATTAGAACTTTTAATATTTGTCATTTATATAAGGTCTTTGTGTAATTCAAGTAAATCTGTGTATCCCCCTTATTTTTCTTTACATCAATTATTTAATTTATTTTTTATTGTATGTCTGTCATTACCTTAGCATTTTGTATTACATTGCTGTATTCTCTGAAGATTATTTCAATAAAAAAAACTGATTGGACCGTTTGGCTTGCAAGGCTTAAGTATTGTCAACCCTTTCAATGAGAATTGAGCCAAGAGATTGTACGAAAATTCACAGCTAGGGTTTAATAATCAAACTTTTATTTTGTTTGCACCAATTACAAGTAAAATATCAGCACAATACTAAAGATAAATGTAGGCTACTGACACCGTGGCACATGTTCCTTGAGTGAAGCGTCTGACTGACTGACCTGATTTTGTCAGTCCCTAGACCAAAACAGAAGATTGAAGGATGTGCGTTTGATCTTAGATGCTGCACTTATTTTATGGATGAAAATAACCCACAGCTGTAGCGCAACCCAATTACATGACGATCTAGTTACTTTTATTGCACACTGCACTGTGTACAGCACAAGTTTAAAGAGCAAATATAACCCTTGAGTCACTAAAGCTGACTATATGGGAGGTATGCACACAGATAACTCCTTTATTATGCATAGCCTCCTTTTGAGCTTTTGCAGAGACTCTGACTCTTTAAGAAAAAAAATTACTATTGAGGGCCAAGACTTGTTACTTCTGTACCAATTTGGTGTAGTGATAAAACATGCAACATATCATAAAAGCAAGGATTCAAGTGAGAAAAAATACTTTGATCTGCAGTAGATTTGACAAAACACCAGCATGAAAGAAATAGTGGATCCATCTCATTTGTTTATTAAGATATAAAGCAGGCACATGAATATGGAAAACGGTGTGCAGTAAAGTTAGCTCTCAATAATAAAGAATTTCCACAGCAAAGTAGTATGAACACTCCAGATTCAAACTCTTAACCTCACAGCAAAAGACGCAAATCATGAGGAAAAACTTATCAAAAACACGCTCCAAATGCTTGAGTCTACAACACAACAAGCCAAAAAAAAATCTTCCATCTGTCAAATAACCTGACATGCCCATTCTGCTATAGTTTACAGATGTCAAATGAGCGAAAACAGATTCAGCCTCGACACCAAAGCAGCAGGATTTCAAAGCCTCACTCTACACCAATGCACCACTATGCAGCAGACAGAATGACTGGAAAACAAGCGGCAAAGAGCAACTCCTTTCCATTCTACTGTTTTTACCTACTGTAGAAGGCATTTCTCCTGTTAAACACTTTAAAGCTCCAACACCTCCAACAAGTCATTTCAAGGACTTTCATAATGACTAAAAGCAAACCCTCAGAGTGTTTCAGGAACAGCATGATTGTGCATAAACTAAAATCTTGATTAGTGTTCAAGCTTAAGGCCTGGGATTTAAACAGAAGACAAATAACAATGAGCGGAGGTTAAAGCCAGTGGAATTTCCTCCGTTCCCCACCCACCACTAAGCTGTAGAGAGAAAACATATTGATCCCTCAATTTGGACACATTCTTAGATTGTGGAGGCGTTTGGTCTCATTGACAGTTAATGGAGCCTGTCGGCTTTGGAGAACGGTGACACATGGTCAACTCGTTGTTTAGCCCACTGGGTTCTCTCAGACTCAGACATAGGAGTTGAAAGCTCAGTTACCAAGACTTTCTGACTGGGTGGATCCATGTGCTGTGAGTGTAGGATGCAGCACCTGTAGCAGTCTTATGTCGTAAAACAAAATGTTGGGGAGACTGCTCTCTATCACCTTTGGTTTGCCGCATCACATGAACATGAAAAGACATCATGAAGATTATAAAGCCTGGGGTGTGTATTAACAATAAGGAGAAAAAATAACATTTACCAGTCCAAATGTCAAAGGGGACCACAAAATAATTCAACATACAGTACTGAAAATAGTGTTGAAGGACAATTCAATATTACTTGAACTGTATGTAGTGGCATAACAAACTATATATATATATAAAGATATAAAAATGCAAGCACACATGGAAAAATATTTGACTTTGGTTCCTTAGAGCTAAACCAAAACATTTAAAACCTCACCAGTTAAGCTCAGCACATCCGAATGAACTATAATTATTGCTTGAGTTAAAATAAGGCAGTTGAGATTTTGCATAGTTGATATCTGCACTACACATTACAAGTTATTGTGCCATAATCATAAACAACACAATGGAACACCAAAGAGACCCCACAATATTATTATAAAATAGGTTAGAATACAAAATACTCAAAATCTAATCAAAAGCCTCTTGGAATTAGTTCTTACAATATCTATGAAAGCCACTCCCTCCCTCCTATAAACATGACAGAAAAAAAGGGGAACAGGTAAAAAATGCCTTTGTCCAGTTGCTTCCCTCAAACTGCATTTTCCCCAGAAGAGAAATAATACTCAATGCTACAGACTAGGGCAAATCAGACCTTTAGTTTGAGATATGAGAGACAGAGTAGGACTATAATGGGTATACCTTAGGAAGCCTCTACAAAGCAACTCCAAGTCAACCAGACAAGCCGACTATGCAGAGACGGAGTAACATTTTTAAATGTGTTAAATCCTTTCTTTCTGACGGACCGTCAAGCTCAATCTATTGACCAATATATTGTCTCTGCCCTCTCTTGAATCAGAAATAGTGGATCTATATGCTATCCATGGCCTTGAACTCGCTCAGGGCCTGCACAGGATTAACATGCTTCTTGTGAGAGGATCTCTTGACTCTGTTAGTCTGGCCGTCTTCCTGCTTCTCTCTCTTCACCAGGGGCTTCTTCTCAGGGGCCTTCATCCTCCAGGAGATGGCCGGCATGTTGAGGGACTGCATGTTCTTCTGGTACTTGGTGGACGCCACATAGGAGGCCTTCACAGTGGACACCACCGTGTTCATCAGGTTCTTTGCTGCCTGGATAAGGGACATGGCGCTGTCCACCTGAGCAAGTGGAGGAGAAATGTGGAAAGACCAGAGACTCGGTTAGCGTTGTGACATGATGAAAGCACAGCTTAAAGTGATGTTGACCTTTGGTAGTACCTTGGGTTGATATACTGTAACTTCTAGCACATAAAATCACACATCTAGCACATAAATGAATATGAACAAAGCAGATTCTGACAATATATTAAAAACCTAGTCATTCTGCAGATTTTTTTAACCATGAATCACTTTATTTATGTTTACACTTGTTGACTAGTTGTTTTATATATTGTCAGAATCTTCTTAGTTCATTTAGGTGCTAGAAGAGTGATTTTCAGACCTGTTTCGCCATATAATGGCAGTGAATAGAGAGAGAAAAAGACGCAATTCTCCAATCGTCTTGCAACACAACAGAGATTCGCTGATTTTGCTGTTATATCATGGCCAGGAAGCTACACAACCCAAGGACTACCGAAGTTCAACATCACTTTAATATCCTTAAAAATTTACATTCTTGTTGAATTCTTGTCTAGTAAATGTAAACAGTTCACGTCTTTCTGCTATGCTTGGAGAATCCCACAGTTTCGTAGTGTTAGCTTTCCAGTGGAAGGCCAAGACTCAGTGTTTGGAGACAAGAATTAACGACCTTTACCAAGTTTGTCTGGCATACAAACAGATGTGAGAAATTTGAGAATATGGAAAAAGGTCATCCTAATTTAATCTCCACAATTTAATAGCCTCAGAGACACTGCTGACACTCGCCTGGTAGTGTCAGAAGCCTAGTCTCTCATTTCAGGACTACAGAAAGGAGGAATTCATTATCTTCTGCACATAGAAGCAACCAATTTTAAGCAATTCCACTGGTGAGTAAGTGGTTAATTCGCTTTCAAAAGGTTCTGTTTGTAAATATCGTCTAGCACAATGTTATCTTGAGGATTGAAAAAGCTTAGGAAGCATTTGGGCAACACTAGCCCTCCTTCAGAGAGAAAAAGCCATTATTTTTGTTATCTGTCTATTAGATATAAAATATAAGCTGCAAATTACACCGCAAGAGGATGAATCATTAAGTAATCAGAACCAATAGCCTATGCCATTAAGTCTTAGCATTTTTAATTTATTTGGGCAACACCAGCTTATAAAACTGCAGAAAACAGTCTAGGCATTCTATTGATTTAATAATCCTTCTGTCCAGAAATTAAAATAAATAGTTCACTTTTAAACTGTGTTGTGCCTTTAATTTAAGATATGGAAAAATGTAAACCCCCCCTCCACACCCCTATTTTACAATTCAATTATGAGTATTCATACTCATAGAAATAGCTACAAAAATGTTACCTTGAAACTGTAATGCAGTTTCATCTTTAAACACTTTAATTTTGAAACCCGCTTCAGTGTTGTCCATTTTACTTAGGACTTTAGCTAGTTCCTGAATACAATTTAATACCGCGTTTCAACCGCTTTACTACTCTTCAGCTACTGTGGCACCTTAGGATAACAGACTGTCTGTCATACACAATGTGTCCATGGTTGCAATGGTGTTGAACTTACCCCAGACACGACCAGCTCTCCTCCCAGGTTCTGAACCTCAGCCTTGACCTTGCTGCAGATGTTGAGCTGGTGGCAGTACAGAGCGATACGCTGCAGGTAGGCCAGCAGGTCCTGCTTACAGGTGGAGTCGGGGCACTGGGGGAGAGGAAGGAAGATAGAGAATGTGTTAACTAATGTGCGCTATAGTCAGTATTTCCAAGCACACTCAAACATTGTACAACAATGAGGTTTAGAATACATCCATTTTAATCACCTTAATGTGCATTTTCTGGCTCCCATCAATCTGAATATTTATGTTGTTCCACAGATGCAATCTCATACTTAGTCAAGTTGAGTCAGTAGCATTATGACAGGTAAGGTAGACACCCACGTTAGGGCCGTGCTCAGAGCAACTTGACAAACAAACGCCCACAGACTGGTAGATTGATAACTCATCTTCACAGGGTTGAGCACTACCAAGTCACACACGATGCAAATTCTACTGTAAGGCAAACACTGCTGTCGATCAATTACTCCAAGGTGGTATTAATAATGCTGTCTGGAGCAAAGTCTGTGTTTTTATATAAAAGAGCACTTACTCCAGAGTAAAGTGAGATAAGAACTGTTTTCAGGATAATTAAACAAAGGCATCTTACCAACTGTCATTAATCTGTTTGAGCGAGAGTTCTTGGAGAAAATGTTGGAAAAACCCTCCATCCCAACAATTTAAACAATGAGCTTAGATGTAAAAGGCACAAATAAACTGCTCAGGGCTAGAAAGGCACTGAAATAGGCCCCCATAAGCATAATTAATTCTCAAAGGAAACATGCAGTGGATGAGAGATGGTTTACAATGTCTGGCAAAAACAATTTTAAGACCACAGCTGCAATGCTAAGTTGAAAAAGAAGGCTATGTCTCTTATTCTTGTTTTCAATGAGGCGTAACGGTGCTATAAACTACTAGGAGGTCAAGAACAGTTGAGAACAAAAAAACAAAATGCATCAGGATCTATCGGAAATCTATCAACTTCAAGAAATCCCAAAACTTAATTATCATAAAACCCACTTGAAAGAGAAGCTGTATGTAAATAAGTCCACAAATGCATCTCATTTAGCACTGGCAATCTTTTTGAACTACTTCATCTCGTCATAATTAGACTTAGGCTCTATGTTGGAACACCACTTCCAATCCCTTTCCTAGTTTGCTAAACAAGCCCCCTGCCAGCTTGATAATTAGGCTGTAGTTCTCTTCCTCGCTGCTCATCAGGTGAGGGATGTAAACACATTGATGGGGCTCTGGAGCTTTACATTAGATTCTAATAAGATCCAGGCAGAGTGACCTGACAGACAGGGCATTACGGTATGTCAGCAATGATCACGACATGGGGAGACAGTCGACACAGCAGCACCCCAACGACCCTTTATCAGTCTGTTAATAAACAGAGGCTAGTAGCTTTCCCCCTCACCTCATCTGATCTCACTATACCTGTGAAAAGGCACACGTGTGTCCATGTGAGTGAGCAAGCAAGAGAAAATATTTGTTACAACACCAGTATTTGCAGGTGCTTGGCTGTTTGAAGGAGGGTTCCTTTGGCAGCTGTTAATTCTGAGTGCAGGCAGAAGGTGAAAGGGAGGTAATAGCAGCCAATCTTTTAATTGATGGAATATCTGGGCTGTGTGCTGACACCAAGCACATCTGCAGTAAGGAGCTGGCGAGGTCAGAGCTGTAAAACTAAAGCCCTGTGTAAAGGAGTGTGTGTGTGGGTGAAATGAAGAGCCATTTTGACTGGCTTTAAGTGAGCAAATCAGATAGTATACATATCGTTTTTTCCAATCGCAATGATTAGCCTATTTTTCAACTTCAGCTATTACCACTATTTCCATGCGTGAAGCCCTGTGTATTTTCCCCATTCTAAGGGAGGAAAGGAAAGGAGCGTTTTTTGGGGTCGTGATTTTTAGACACTTGAAACAGACTGGGAGTTATGATGCTTCTAATCCTGCTGAGCGCATCAATATCCCTGGTGGGATGTCTACAGCACTCCGCTGAACATAGTGCACACACTCCCAGACACACAGCCATGCATGCATGCAATCACACACACAAGCCCTGCCAGTCCAACTGTGCTCAATCATACACAGCAAACATGAGGGACTGATGGGACGCTATAGCTAAATGAGGACACACAAAATATAGGCACACACATCTTTTCAACCTACACAAAAAAATACAAACCCATGCTACACTATGTCCACATGTAAACTAATACAAATTACAAGACACACAAAAAAAGCACAACTTCACACATTGCCAGTATGGAAAAAAAGACCTCAGTTGTCTTTCCATCTAGAGAGCTCTATAGTTGTCCTCCGACAATATTAATAAAATGGACTAAATCATTTCTATCACTACCATCCACTCCTGATTAATAGAAGGGTGTGCTAAGTAGAGAGGAGGGAGATGTAAGAGATGACATTCTATTAAAAGGAAGAGAAAAAAGAAGGGTATGCAAGAGGAGACAAGGGGAAAGAGAGAGCTGGAGGGGATGATCATCATACAGGGGAGGACTAATACATGGCTGAGAGACTGGAGAAAAAAGGGAGAGGGAGGAGAGTAAAAAGGAGGAGGAGAGAACCAGAGAGAAATAAGTAGTCGGATAGAAGACGAGGATGAGGAGTGAGCCAGAGGGGGAACAGTATGGAGGCGTAAATAAGGGGGAGAAATCCAAATGGGGGCAAGGGAGGTTGAGAGGAGGATACGACTATAGTGGGAGAGGAGAAGGGAAGTGTGTGAGAGAGTGTGTGTGTGTGCGCGCATGCAATAGCAAAGAGCTGGGCTGAGGTTGAATGCAGCAGCCATGCTAATGAGGGCTTGGGGAAGTATTCAGACGGCTGAGAGCAGGGCACTGTGAAAGCATCACTTGTGCTCGTACTCAGCTCAGCTGCTGGCTTCACTCAGCACTCAGGAAATTCTGCAAGGCTGCTCTGACTGTCTCTGACATGTGAATACATGGGTTGCACAGAGAAGAGACAAGAACACCTCTTCTGATTAAGAGGCTTGCATTGGTGACTAATAGCAGGCCTATGTATGATTAACCTGGATGCTAGTCATAAGCTGCTGATTGTTTGGGTGATTTAAGTAGCTCACTGGCTACATTCACTGTGCCACATTAATATGAGTTGAGAACCAGGTTCCATGAGGCAACACACATTTCATCAGTCAGGTTTAATTGCTGTGGGACATAAGAAAATCTCTGCTTGAGCTGTTTGGTGATTTATGCTGTAATCTGGGTCTAGTGTTTAACTTGTATGTTTCCCTCATGTATCGGCAGGTCATGCAAACCAAAATACATGCGGTCATGTTGAAAATCTCAGTTAGCCTCAGCATTTGAACAATCCCCTTGTATTTTATGGCACGTAATATCTCGTGGAAAAGACAGGGATCATCACTTTTACTCTTGTCCCCAATGACTGACGATTGGTGGTACAATGGTGACTTCAATCATTACAGCCCATCATTGTTTTCTCTCTCCCCTAGTGAGAAAGCATCTCTTGTCTGAGCGAAGGCCTGTGAAATGTCCCTAACACCTGGTGATATAGGCCCCTTGGTTTTTCCACATGCTGTGCGGCCGGTTATTAAGTGGGACAGAGTTCACCTTGCTTGGTCAGCGACTACTGAGAGATAGCAAAGCGGGAAGAAGGGGCACTGGAGGCTTCATCACACAACCCAGGAGGTCTTTTCAAGTGAAACAGATAAAAAGGTAAGACACCTCCATCATTAAAAGGAAGCAGCAGTAAGTAGGTAGAAATGTCACAGGTGCTTGTAGATGGAATGTCGTCTCCTCACTGTTGACATTAGGTTCATATTCAGAAAGTACAGCAAACACACCAAAGTAGGGCTGAGAGGTATTGGGTAGTCATTCTATCTGCTAATTAAATCTCTTAAGTAACAATGCCTGGCATGGATGACTTTTGGTGTACTATTTCCATATTCATGAGGTTCAAATTTTGAACTGCTGTGAGTGTGCGTGGGCGGCTCAGTTTTTTGTTTTTTTTTGCCTTTGTGTTTAAGCTGTTACTCTGAAGAAGGTTCAGAGCGCGCTGCAAACAAAAGCAAAAATCTTTTTTCCTTAACAATACCCAGCCCACAAACTAAGAAAGGGGAGAGAGGAAATGAGGCAATAACAATGATAGAGGAGAATGTTGAACAAAAGGATTTCACAGTGCTACGTGTTGGGTAATGTCCATGATATAAATGATCATCAGGAAGGTCAGGTCCCATCATTGGAAATGCCATGCAATTCTGCTGAATTCCATTATATAGAGCAGAGACAGTGGGAGAGCCACTGTGCTGCTGCTGCCCAGCATTGACCTTTCAGGACGCATCACCCAGAGGAAATGCCAATTTCCAATATTTACTGACACGGCAGCATTCTAATGTGCCGCTGCCAGGGGCCTGTCGGGGAGCGCCAGGGGGTAGTGAATACAGAGGTGTTTTCTGCTATGTTTGTTTTCACTCACTTCTTGTCATGAGAGAAGATTGATACTCCTGCTATCCTCAGATCCAAGCGAGGTAAGTTTGAGTGTTTTGCTGTGTTCATGGTAAAACTGATTAATCTGCTGACGAATCAGAAACACTGCCCACAACCCTCTGATGTGAGGCTGACTATCACTGGTGAGTTTTGAGTCATTGGAGCAAACTGGCTCAATGTTGTAATTCCTATGCTGTGATAGAAAAGTATAATGAGGCTTGAAGGTAAAATGGCCCCAATTTTTCTTCTGGGCTTTGGCCTGGTAACAGGGGGCCGGCTAAATTATAGCTTCCCCAAACCAATAATGTAACAGCTGCTGTTATGGTACACGTACCATAAAACCCAATTTATAATTAACGTGAGAAAGTAAAGTGAAAAAGGAAAACAAAAAAAAGTGTTGTTCAATTCCACAGTGGATTGGGAGATATGCCTTAGCTTTGTGAATCATCCCATATCTCAACCTACTGACAGCCCAGTTTGTTCTCCTGCCACTGTTTAAAGATATGCTCATCCAACCACCAAAACCATCTTTAGTCAGGCAATCTGGATGCCTTCCAGTGGAGCCGTGGCTGGATTTTCATAGCCCAGAGAGAAGGAAGCAAACCCAAAAGCTTAGGTCAGTCAGCAAGTTTCACCCTGCGACTTTACTGCTCTGACATACAAGACATCTGCTGGGGACAAAATGTCAAGACATTTCTATGTGTGTGTGGTTGGGGGTTGTGGATGACGAACTGTGTCTGAGCTGGGAGAGCACCTTTAGGACAGCAAGCCACCAGGCACCTTTATCTGCCATTACACCTCTCAACTGCCACGGGGATTGCAGGGGGGGATATGGGTTACAATGGGCTCACCGCCATCGGGAGGAACAGCGTGACTGAGATGCATGGCAAAGTTTAGGCAGATACAGATAATGCACTGGAAAGACTACTCCATTATTTTGAGGCAGAAACAGAAGCTGGGGATAAGGCTAGATAGGGGGAGGAAATCAATCCACAAACTGAACTGTGGTCTGTATGCACTTCCAAGATGAATAGACAGTAACTACAACATTTAACATTTAATATTAATTTATTAATGTTCTTGTAGTATGCTTCAACATACCCCAAGATATTTAACATGAGATGGAAGAAGTAAAAAAATCTTCAGGACAGCTACTAGAAGAGATTTTTTTTTTTAGTCGGGATTCAAAAGTAGAAAAAAAAATCCTACAGTACAAAAGATAAAAGTGCTTTAATGCAGGATAAAGGCTTGAACAGAATAGACTCCCTACTGGAGAGACCTCTAATGAACTTTGTGAGTATGCTGGTATTTTCTGTGTATAGCCTAGTTAATGTGCCGTACCATTAGATTTCTTCTGTCTGGTGCTGATCCTGTTACTGCGGCTGGCTAAATATAAAACCACCATGGTCTACAGTGATCAATCAAGACCCATTTGAAACTGAATGATGATAGCCAGAATTCCTCTCCTCATCACATCTGCTAAAATGATGCACCAGATTTGCGTGGGGCCAATTCAATCACACTGACACTTGGGGATGTTAATGTGACAGTGAAACAGACAGACACTGAGAGTCTGGGCATGACAGGAGAAAATCATGCTGGGGGCAGGCCAAAAAGACTGACTTTAGAGGTAACCACAGGGACCAATTAAATGGCCTTCATCAATTTTTAATGTCCATGCTGCAGCTGTCAGTCAGGCATTTCATTGAAGTACTTGTAAGCAAAACTGATATCTTAACAGGGCAGCTACAAAATAGGTAGGTACAAACAGGCATGTTAAAACATTTATACTTTTGGGGTTAGCTTGACATTCAGGCTGTGACTTCTACTTGGCCTGAACCTTCGCTGCTTAATGGCTCATCTGCTACTTGACAGCTACAAAACTTCAGATTTACAAACTGAGGTTAAAAACCAAAGGACATACTTACGGCCTTCACAGGTTGCAAAATATTTAAACAGTGGCAAATAGTTGCATCCTATTTAAGCTACTTAAATTGTATTTTTGTATTTAGAAAGTGTCTCCATTCCTCTCCTGTGTGCAGAAGGTCTATACTGTGCAATTAATCTGTATCAAGCATTTAGGTATAGCCAAGTACTGAATTTCTGTCAACATGTAACAAGGTACCGCAGACATCACACAACCACCTCAATACGATATTTGGCCCTTCTTGCAGTGTACCCTCCCCCTCGTTTCTCCACCTCTGGGCCAGACGCCAGAGGTCCAGACAGCCTTATTCCAAGGCCACGTGCCTTTTGCCGAACTGCTTCGAAAGTGAAAAATGAAAGCATTTTTGCTATGATATTAGCATAACTACATGCTTTACAAACCAATAACAAAGTGGCAGTGGATAAATTTCCGCTACCAGCAACCAAAAAGGCGGGCTGCTGATGGGAGGGCTGAGCTGCAGTTGGCTGTGGGCTGACCCTTGAACTGCTGAGCTGAGAATTTGTGGGCTCCCTAGGTGATTTTGCTCCTCCACTGCAGCAGGAAATTTACAGCCCTGTCCGCCCTAAAGCGTCCAGGGCCAGAGCCGGGATTAGACTGCGACCAGCACCAGAGCCCATGGATCACCATAAATCTCCACTGATTGAATGCAAATTGGAAAAGTACACTACGTATGTCGGTATACATCATGAGAATAAAGCTTGCGCACCAAACGCACACACGGCAAGCACATGGCCCATTCTCTAAGTATGCAAGCCTTATTTCATGTGCATGTGCCTGTGCATGCGTTTGTGTGTGTACATGCACAAGTGAGTGTATGTATGTGTGCGAGCAGACGGGCGGTGGGAATTTATGGGCTACATAGTGGCTCACACATTTGCATTATAAATCTCAATTACATAGCATTATTTGTTTACCAGCCCGCTCAGATGGAATTCTCATAAGGTGCCCTGCAGAGGAGGGTCATAAATTCTTAATAAACTGCAGTGCAGACCTTTGTACGGCACTGACCTAAATCCTGCAGCTCATCTCTGCACTACACTCATTTCTTTAAACTTTAATAAGGCTCTATTACACACATTTAACTGGTTTTCAGTAACCCAAAACTAGACCACTTCTACCTGCACATATCTGCTGAACACAATGTGCACATACAACAACATGCCATAACACGATCTTGTGCAGGAAAGTGTGGAGTGAGATGCTGTGCTATCAGTATGGGACCATCTGCCGATGTGTTTTATATGAAGAGTCAACCCTCATAGGCCCTCCAGGCCTGAAGCACAGAGGGCGAGTGATTAATATGCCTAGGTTAATGAGCAGACCCAGCATTGCCTTTGCTGCCCTGACTGTTTCTGACAGTATGTTTGCATCTAGGTGGTGATTCACTTTACTATTGCTGCTTGAGTATGCAGACCATCCTAACTTGCCATGTCTTTGCTGGAACTGGGCCTCTGGCATCTCCTGCTTTGTTAGAGATATGCCCCTAAATATAAACCACCTACGTAAATAAATTTTAAAAAGCTGCCACCTGGTAATTACGCTGCTAATTAAAGGCGAATCACTCTTAATGGATTCAGCTCTCAGGAGGGACTTCCCTTTCCTGCACACACACACACACACACTGCCCCTACTTTCTCCGTCTCCTATCATCTCCATCATTCCTTCCCCCACTAGCCCATGTCCATCCCTGGGAGCCCTGGCTGATGTGTTGTGGGTGAGTGTCGCCTGGTCTGCTAGTGTTTTGGTCTGCGCTGAGAGAGGCTAAGAGGGACAGCTGGATGGGTTCAGAGGCTGGAGGGGTCCTCACTCTTGGCAAAGACTTCGGTTCCAACAGCCAAAGCTCTTCATTTATTCATACTTTGAGTGCTTCAAACCCCCAAATCCCCTAATAGTGTACACACATACACAAAGACGTACACACAGAGAAAAAAAACTATGCAGAAATGAGTAGCTACAAATAGTCTCAGACAAGGAAAAAATGTCACCCAAATCAAACATATCCATACACATGTGCATGCGGGGAGGCAGGCAAGTGAACAGACACGTATGTAGGCATATACACTCACACACATGCACGCCCACACACCTGCACAGTTGCCCATCTGTTTTCTTTGGGGGATAACACTGTATTCATTAAAGTGAATAAGCAGCTTCAAAAGCCGCACTGAGGCATGAAGGGGAAAAAAAAGAAAAAAAAAAAAGAAAATCACTTTCCAGAACGGCTTGTTCTCTATTCAGATGCAATTAGGTCAGTACAGGTAAAGGTTTTGCTTGGTGATAGACATGGGTCTGCAACATGAAGGATCCAAGGGCAACTTAAATAAAATATCAAAAGTGTAGGGCTCTTGGAGGCCGGCAGCTCATTATGTCAGATTATGAGGGAGAGATCTCCACTGAAAGCTAACTGCAGATGTTTCCAGTATGCCTAGGTCTAATTAAAACCTATGGTCGTGCAGCAAATCGGATAAAGGTACTTAGCTTTTACATTCCCTCCTTACCTCTGAGAAACAGTCAAAAAAGTATTTTTGTATGCATATGTGGGAGGTGTTCAGCAAATTACAAAACAAGTGATAAATATTTCACATGCCCCAACAGTACATGGTTAAAACATATTTCTCCTCTTTACACAAACAACTGGTATGAAAAGAGCTATGGAACAAAACTACGTAATTCATGCATCAATTATTAAAAAGTGTCTTGTGTATGCGCACACTGTTTGGAAACAGATATTTAATAATGGCGCAAGATAATTGATTCAAACAGAATTGTTAATGACCACTATAAAGCAGCAAAATCCATGACTTGTATTTAGCCTTTAAACATTCAATTTGAATGAACTCATTACTTAATGATGAGGCTTTATGCTGTTATGACACATTTTGCCAACATGAGATCAGTGGAGATGTCAACAAAACCAGAGTAAGAGAAAGACTGACAACGCCTCCATGTTTATCTAAATCGAAATCTTACAGCAAACATCTGAAGCCAGTGTTTGCCTTCCCGCCCGCCTGTGTGTTCTTGGATAGAAGTGGAAGAAACCCACAGCTGGTAGATCTCCCAACCACAGAGGCAAGCGATGTCTTCACAGGGGAAGACCATGTCAACCTCAATCTGACAACCGTGTCTTGTTGCAAACATCACAACTCAACTCCTCCATGATTTATCAACAAAATATATACATATTGCAGACACGGAGCCAGTGAGCCTCTTTTCTGCCTAAGAGGTGGTACATGAATAAGTTGGGGGATAAATCATGTACAGTGTCTCCCAGAGGAGTGGTACAGTGCAAGTATTTAAGTGAAATATGAGGCCATGGATAATTGAATGTGTGTTTCCCTATGTCAAGTACCATAGTCTCTGGGGTAAAGGATAGATGTGGAAACATGATGGAATGGGGGATTGGGGAGTGGGAGATAGAGGGACGATGAGAGGGAGAGCAGTGTTTGATCAAGAAAGGAATTGGTTAGGACCGAAGGGGGGGGTCTCATGAATAACACGCATAATGGTAAAGTTAACAGCAGGCTCAGTGATAAAGACCTAGTGTAGACCCTTTTCATTCTGTTATTGTCTCGTAATATATAATTTTGATTAACAAATCAGCTAGACAATATTCTAGTAGCCTGTCTGTGCCAAACTGACAAATATGACAACAGAAAATACGATTTGGCGATGCAACCATCCTATCTGCAATAGGCTCTTTTGAAACAATGATGTCCTACTTGCCGAGTTCACCGAGCCTGTTCCGATTGGTACAAACATAGCTGAGCCTTGTTCTGGCAGATTCAGAAATGCAATTGAGATCATAATGAAATGTTACTGTAGCCAACACACAGACAGATGTCTCATTTTCAGCCAATAAAGTAGCTTAGCTCCACAAATCCAATGGCATTATCTTCACACATTACATCTGGGTGGTTATCCCCCTTTTTACAGCTTATTCCTAGCCCAAAGTGTCATGTATATAGACCATTATTTACCGTCAGTATTTTCTACTGGACATTTCATTGGGTACTGCGACAGTGCATTAATTAATCCGCTGTAGACTCACTCCATGCAAAATAGTCAAAGATGTGCAAAGTCCTTTTTTCTATAGATACACAACAGAACCAGTAGATAACACCAATTAATCGGCGAAGAAATCTGCTCAGTCTTTTGTTTTCAAAGGAAAAAAATAAAAAGTATTTGAATTTAGGCTATTCCTGTGGATTTTGGACTTGTGAAAACTACTGGTCCCGCTGGGGTACTACTGAGGGAGCTTTATTACTTTTATGTTGATGTATGTTAAAATCATCAGCAAGAAACCAAAATCTGTGTGGGTAGGCTAATTGCCAAGGCTAAAGAAAGGGAAAAGTCTAATATCATTCTGCACAACACGCCAGCAGCAGCCACAGGAGATTTAAACCAAACTTGCCTACAACTATCCTTAACATCTGTGCTGTATCTTTTTCCTCACCATCATGCATTTTAACAGCGCATATTCACATGTGCACAATATAAGAGTCAAGGTGGCAAATAACTAAAATTCTATCCACATATTCGGGTCACTGGTGCAATGTCTTAGTCTACTACATCAAGCCCTTTGGGATGGGGTTCATTTCAGACTTACATTGTCAGCGATGGTGCGGCCCAGCTTGTCCATTCTTGATCCCGCCTCGGCGATTTTCTTGGCGGCGCTGATGACATCAGACGTGTTCTTCAGCGGTCCTTTCCCCCTGGGAAAAAAACGCGGCAAGATCACTCACTGTTTCTGATCTACTGCAGCCTCATTCAATATGCAAGAGCAGCATCTCAGTCATGGAGCAGCTGCGTTTTTTCTGAAGGTTGTTTTTCGGTCAGAGACAGGTATGGACAGAAGCGTGATATATAGGAATAGGTCATAAAAACATTGTACTAGTGCATGTGTATGCTTGGGCACACTGGATAATTCCACACACACAAAACACACAAACACACAGACCTCTGGCACAGTTTTGTTCAGCCAGGGTTGTGAACGTTTTATAACCCATTAAACTCAGGAGTGCAGCCTTCAGTCTGGAGGCCATCACATCAGAGCCGTAGCCATGTGCTTGGGATCCTAACAGAAATTCCCCTTTCCAATCCTGCTGTGTTAACCTGTTTGGCCCCTTTAATTCAAGCGGCTTCACAGGCTTTGTTAGAATGCTAAGAAGCAACTAGGTTGGTTTCATGTGTATTGGCTGAGGAGAACCAGATGGTCTAAACAACATAACACACACCACCCACTCTTCATTTGTGTGGTCATTTTCTGCCATGGATGGTGGGACAAAGAGGGAGAGGTGGACAAAGGAAGAAAGAAGAAATTATTCTAATTGGAAAGTAGTGAGAGCCCAACTCAAATCAAAAGCTCTGGTCAATGTCCTAATGCTATACCTCCACCCCCCTCCATGACCCAAACCAAGCTAGTCCCAACACAGGCCAGTCCAGCCCTGACCCAACCCACTGTAAAGCTTGTCAGCCATTTGCCAGCTTTGTGCCCCCACAAGGGACTCTGGGACACAGTTGGCAAGAGGCACAAATTGGATTCAAAGCTGCTCTCTCCAGGCTAAAAAATGAGCCATCCAACCTAGAACAGATGGAATTTTGTGTTCTCTTCTCTCCCTTCCTCTGCCCTCCCCTCCCGTCTCCAACCCTTCCCCTCTCTTGCTCTCCCTCTGCTGCTCTGCTGTGGAGCAAGTCAGGGTCCTCGTGGAAGAGGCCATGCGTCACGGCACAGACTGGGAGATCTCTGGGGACCGGTCCACCCCTGGAGACAGAGCTGGGGGCATTGTGATGGGTTTGAAAAAAATAAATAAAAATAAAAATAAAAAAACAGGAGAAATCAACAACTCTCTAAAAGACAGCCTTAGCTTGGCTCCATACAAACACAACACTTAGTTTAACAGTGATTAAACTTCTACTGTCAAAACATCTCATAAATATAGCCAACATTGATTTCCTGTTAAAATACTCCTTGCTTAAATATGCAATAACCATAAGAGCAAAAGGATAGCACTCAGTGTGCTGTTACTGCTAAATTTCCTCCATATTTCCAGCACTCCCTTGGTGGCATAGTGACTGTTTTGCAATAGGGAGAGGAAGAAAGGAGGCAGGGGGGAGGGACAAGGGGACTCCTGATTTACCCTTATCAGATTTTCATAGTGGATTTATACATGGAAGAGAGGCTGGGGGAATGTCAGGTCTGGTGACAGCCGCAGGACTCCAGATGGGAGTAAGCCACATCGGGGCGAGCGCTCCACAGCACAGAATGCTCTAGGACAGGTGGCTCCCAAATATGTTGCATGCTTCCAAGCCACACATGCCTTATTCATGAGAGCTACCATACAACCATAAGCAAAGTAGGAGTCAACAAGAATCTCTCACTCTCTCTGCAGATAAGTCAGGAGAGAGGCCCAGATCAATTTCCTCAAACAGCATTAACCTTGGCAAGGCTATGTGCCAGCTCAAGGTTGAGGGGGCAATAATTTGGGCGTGGGCTGAATTAGCCAGCTAGTGACCTTCCATGTGCTACTGCTGCATGTGAGAGTGAAGACATAATGTGAAGATAGATCGTCAGACAGACAAGTATCCAAGTATGCTTGCTCACACTCCCCTACACACACACACACACACACACACACACACACACACACACACACACACACACACACACACAGGCATCCACTGAGAAAAATACAAAGCACTTGCAATCATTTCAAATCATTCTAACTGCGTAAATTATGTAATCAATGGGAAGTCACCTTTTCATTTGCCTTCATTCATTAATTCTGTTAACTTTTTTTTTCCACTTATAAAACTGTTGTGTGTGTTCCTCTTGATTTGTAGACAAAATTGAAATGCATGTCCTGAGTGGGTATAGTAATGGAATAATTTAGGAAATATTGCATTCTCTCCAATTTAAATGATTAACATGATTTAACAGGCAGAATCCAGGCAGATAAAGCTAACAACAAGCAAATTCAGCCGACACAACTGTTGTTGATAGATTATCCAACATGTCACAAGTGTGGAAGCCTACAAACAAGCTACTCCTCTCTCACTGAGTCACAAACTTCAACATTGGCTATTCAAAGATAGTCCAGATAAGAAATTCAGCTGGTTATGAAATCAGTGACTTACAATGGGTAGGCTTCCCCGCAGGAAATGCACAAGAGGGCTGCACAAGAGGAATAAACTTTAATAATTCATTACCTTAATGTCTTCTATCTGCAATTTCTGTTTAATGTGCAAGGGATTTAAATAAACTCCATTGAATTAGATTGTGTATCAAGAGTTGAGTTTGCATCAGCTTACTTGTAGGCTAACAGACTTCCAGTAAAGGCAGAGGAAAGGCCTTGGCAGTGCAAATGTCAGGGTTTGTAAGGACAATTTAAACTATTTATCTTACTTGCCAATGTAGCTAACCAACATTTTAGACAGGTATGCTGATATTGACAATCAGCCCATAAACATTAAAAACATGAATAATGGAATTTTGAGACCAAGTTTTTGCTGTAACACCAGACAGGGATGAAAAGTGCAGCACACGGGAAGCAGAAGGGCCAACTTCCTATAAGTCTGACTATTCAGTCTAGTCTATTTAAGACCGAATGGGAAGCGTAGTTGGGGTAAAAACACATTTCAGGTCTGTTAAGATATCATGATTTGTTTACATCACCATGTCCCATTAACCCTGTCCATCCAAAACCAGTGGTTGAGGAAATTTTGGTATGATGTTTCTCAACGAGCAGACGTAACAAAACTACTGTTTAATATATTCTATAATGCATATGTTCAGCACCAAATTAAATTAATACCTTTACTTGAGAGTAATACTCAGTTTCCAATGGCATCAAAATTCTCTCTACCTCCAACTTCTTTTCTCCATTTAAATACAGTATTTCAAATATTGATGGCACCTCATTGGGCACTTCATGTGAAAGGTTTTCTTCATTTGAATTCCTTGGGTGTGCTTTACATTGTAAAGGCTAGAAAGAAGCAGCCGTTACCTTGACAGAAAAATATGACTGCAATCAAGAACCCCTTAAAATATATATACACGGCTGGTACCATCTAATCAAAATACATGCATGGCACGGGGCTGGAGATGCGAGGCAGCATCATTTGCATTGCATTTACATGCAGCACAATAGGTGTAGTAGGCGAAAGGCTGCTTGCAATTATCTTCTCTTGATCGTTTGGGTAAAAAAGGATCAAATCAAAACTTGTAGGATTCAGCGGACGCTCAGTCGGATCAATGGCTGTCTCAGCACTCTGAACTCTGCTGCAGCTTTCTAATATTATTCCTCCACAGCCAAGGAGGCAGGATCTTTGACCCATTCAAAAAGATGAAGATGGAGAGGGAGCATTTCATCGTCATTACCGCTGTGACTCAGAGCTAGGCACAAGATGTCCTCTGAGTAATTCACTTGAATATTTAAAAAGGCACAGTCACACAAATACAGTCAGACACAAATACACCCAGCCAGTCAAAATGTCCCCTCACTTCCTCCACACACACACACACACACACACACACACACACACACACAGTGAGCTAGACTATCGTGCTGAGACAGACATTTTCTCTCGCAAACCAATCCATACCAGAGAAGCGTCATAATTACCCCACACAGCCAGATATTCAAATGCATCAGGTACACACATGCACAAGCACATGTGCACACACAAACACATCACACACACCACACCATCATACACATTGCATATGGCAGGGATTCGCGGGTGATATGCCAATGAGCTTAGCTTCTGTCACATTTAAACAAGATAGTTTTTGGACTCCTCTGCCTGTCAGAGAAAAAAACCTGACCTTTTCCTCTGTTAAGAACTGCCCTTTCTCTCACAGCCTTTCACAAAGACAGTTTTCTACAGAGGCGGCCTACGGCAGAACCCTAAATTCACACTTGATGCCTTGCAGTCATATTATTTCTCAACATGTTTACTGCGCCGTCGGGAGGTATTCAACCCCCTTGACTTTGTCCACATTTTGTGGTGTTGCGTCTGAATTCAAAATGAATTAAATCAATTTTTTTGTCAACAATTTACACAAAATAACCCATAATGACAATGTGAAAACATATTTTTATAATTTTCCATGGTTTTTTTTGACAAGGCAATACAGAAATCTCATTTAAATAATAATCCACAAACCATACTTTGTAGAAGCACCTCTGGCAGCGATTATGATTTTTTTTTTTGGCAACTTCTTTCTCTTCCTCCTTGCAGATTTGCTCAAACTCAGTCAAATTGGCTAAAAATTTCATTTTTATCAGACTACAGTCTTTTGCCTCATGCTCTGTCTTTCACTGCGTTTTTGAAAACTCCAGGCTGCTGCCATGCACCTTTTTGCAGAAGTGGCTTCCTTCTAGCCACTCTGCCCTACAGCCCAGATTTGTCAAGTTCTGCACCGACTGTAGTCCTTATAACAAGATCTCCCATTGCAGCCAAGGAACTCTGTAGTTCTGTCGGTCAGTGGGTTTCTTGGTCACCTTCCTTGACCACAGTCCTTCCTGGCTAGTTGCTAAGTTTTGTGAGACGACCAGCTCTAGAAAGAGTCAGGGTAATTTCTTCCACTTTCCTAATGATGGAGACTACTGTGCTCTTGTGAACTCCCAACACTCCAAAAATTGTCTGATGCCCTCCTCCACAGTTATGCCTCCTCACAATTCTTTCTCTGACTTCATGGTAGAGTTTCTGCTCTGACGTGCACCATCATCTGTGGGACCTCATATGTGCTTTGTTATAAAGTATGTTGAATCATTTAGTTGGCCACAAGTGGATTCAATCAAGTTGTAGAGCCATCTCAAGGACAATTTGGATGTACTTTAACTCACTGCAAAGGGTGTGAATACTAACTGACAAAAAACATTTCAGCTTCTTTTTGAGTAATTTGTAGATAAACAACTTTGACATTACGTGTTATTGTGTGTAGATCAGTGATCAAAAAATCCTAGTTTAATCCTTTTTGAATCCAGACCAACACAAAAGGCAGAAAAACCCAAGGGGTTTAAATACTTTTTGAAAGCACTGTACATTGAGCGCTGCTGTATTAGGGATCGACTCAGCACAAAAACGACTCAGCACAAACATGCTCGTTAGCAAAGTAAACAATGCCAAGTTAAATTTCTTACTGAAATAGCGCAGAACTGAGAAAACATCTGTCTTGGGGTGTGATTTTTACAACATCTCAAAAGACTTTTTCAGGCCACTGATCCAGACAGAAACCTTCCCCGATTTGTCCTTCCATGACATTTAAACTTTCAGCACATCTATCTAGTGTATCATACCTCTCCATACACCTGAGGAAGTTTGAAGGCCTAAAAAACAAAAATACCTATGCTTACAAATACTCTGTGGCTGGCTGGGTAGTTGAGCCAAGAATATAGCATCTGAAAAGGGGAAATATTTTTGGTCAAAGGACAGGTAAGAATCATTTAATCAAATTTGTAAACATCAGATGCTTAAGTTGCAGAAATAATTTACATCAAGCCAAGCCTAATCCAATATTACAAAATTCTGTTAAAATGCTTATCACACACATTTCCCAAACTGTATTTTTGCAAACTGTGGGGAATTGTGGCACTTCCCAACAGTTTGCAAGGATGCAGTCTTCACAATATGTGTGCGTGTGTATGTGTGTGCACCCGGCATCATCTAAACAGTAGTGTGAAATTCACTCTGTCTTGCTGGCACAAAAACAGTGCGACTAATTAGCTGAATTATCTCACTACAGGTCAAACACTCAGGCTCAACATGGCCCCCACTCATCTGTGGATTATGGTGCAACATGACAGTGCTCACGGACACTTGAGTTTGACACCACAATACAAAGCCTATTGGTATTTGTACCGTGCACAACATTATTTGGATTAAAATTTGGTTTGAGTTTTGATTTTAGGCCGACAATAAGAGCTGGACTCTCTTATTGAGGTGCTCCTCCTGAGCATCTAATAAGTGCTTGAAAATGTAATGCAACAAAAATTCATGTTTGTTTGATATGGGATTGGATTTAAAGTGGTAATTTCAGGGAGAAATATGCTTCATCCAGAAGTCGCTATGCTGGCAACATCTGCAAAACAACTGCTGCCCCATAGAAATCAACACTGTAGCGAAGTGTGAATCAAGTTAAATGTTTGCCAGATATTCACAGCTTCCAACCTGAATAACACAGAAACGCCAACTGCTCTCAGTTTAGGCGTATTTTAGAGCCATCTATACTGCAGCGAAAATCTGGACTAATCTGTTTTATACTTCACAGTGAGTTCTGAGGTTCTTTGCTTGCTGGCTTATTGTCTCAACAAACCCCCTTTGATTTTCTGATGCACATGTACAGACATGAACACATTCACACACAGCAAGCCCTCAGCCTTGTACAAACACAGCTCAGACACAAACACAACAGTCCACATGCACAGTGCAATAATTTATCCGAAGCCTCATAATGGCATGGCAGTATGTCGTTATGTCTGAATTCTGTTTTTGAAGTCAGATTCTGCAAGCTCATTTGTGATTTCTACACAATGGAGAACAAAGAACCCCAAGACTGATTGAAGGGAGTGCATGAGGAAGTGACAAAGAGACACTGGTTAGGAGGGAAACAAGACTGTATAAATGGTATTCTAATAGGAGATGCTGTGTACACAGTGGAGCGAGGGGTGAATCTGGCCACCATGTAGCAGCTCTGCTCAGAGAGCTTGTCCATTTAACATTTACACACACACTGCTACACATGTAGCAGAGAGAGAGGGGAAATTTGACATATTGCTTATGGCTCTGCAGAAAAAGAACAGGGGAAAAAAATCGAAATCAAAAAACAAAATCCCACCTACAGTGCAGCTTGAGGAATATTAAGAGCGTTGATGCATGAACAGTAGTGTTCAACTGGGTGCATAATATATTGCGGATATGGGCAAATGTTGGGAAACAAATGTAAGCTTATTGGGTGATTGTGTTTGACACGGGCTGAGCTTGAAGACGCATTTTGTCTGGAGGCATTTTGCTGCTATTGCACAACCACGAGAATATCAATGTGAGGTGTGACTAAGATGACACATGCGTATCAGCAGGGTGAATAAAGCACCATGGAGAAGTCACAAACACACAGAGAGACTACGAACCCTTCATCCAACTGACTTCTGAGGCTAGCAAAGATCAGCTATAAATACTATATAGGGTATCATTCAGGTCGACAGTTGCAAGGGAAAAACAAATGGCATAAGCTGTGTGTTCGACTGTCTACACGCACAAAACACACAGCCACATCTTCCCACCCCAGACCAGGTGCCTGGATGTGGGCCAAGTTGTCGGTCCAAGCTCACCTGGTGAAGTCCGTCATCTCCATCATGATCATGCACATCTGCTTAGCCAGCACGATGATGTCATTGCCACTGTCATCCCACTTGGATACTTCAGCATCCAGCTTGCTCTTCTCTTCCTGGAAGCTTGCCACCTGTTCTGCAATCTTCGCCTTCTGCTCCTGGGGCAACTGGGCCATGATAGCCTAAAGGAGGGATAATGGAAAGACATAGAAGGTAAGTACAATGGACCAGAACATGGCAGACTGGTGTCGGGGGCCATTTCTGTGTCTCCAGGCTACTTTTTTCCCCAAATCATAGCCACTGGCTTCCAAGGATGCTCGTGTGTTTTTTTGCCAGGGGGAGAGCATCATGTTGTATGAGATTACAGCAGCACTCTCAGGGTCCGAATTACCCCCTGCCAAGCGCCAAATACTGGTAAAATTTGTTTTTGGGTCACCTGCCACACTGGTTGTTCACTTTGAGACAGTAGCATTTGAATGCCTTGGCTATATATATAGTCTTTGATACAGCCATGATGAATTACAAAGCACCTGATCTATACATAAGATAATAGGAGAGCTTGTGAAAATTGTGATGGGCAAGCAATCTCATTTGTGATTACTACAGCAGAATAATATTGTGATTTATTTTTCTGCCCCACGAAACATACTGTCACATTTTTGTATTCCAATATATTGAATTTCCATATATTGTCCCATCCCTATAAGATAACATTGAAAACGGGTAGAGTGTGACATATTTCTCTGAGAACTCTATATTAATAATTTTGGCTGGTAAAAAATATTCTTGGCTTCCAATTTTTTTTTTGTTTACGAGCCCTTGGCAGGTGAGCGAAAAAGTTAATTAGAAGAGGCCGACACCTACTCTTCCAAAAGGACTGTTATAAAGGACATTATTGGTTACCATTAAAGTTGAGTCATCTATAAACATTTGCTTACCTCATAGTTATGGTTTGTGAGGAAAAACTTGTTTTTGAATACTGCTGAATTTAAGTCATCAAAAATTTTCTTAAATAGATAAATAGCATGTTAGAATGACATTCTTCAGGGAGTGACCAATGGCTACTTGAAGAGTAATGTCCTCCCTGTAAATAACTGTCATAAACAGCAACCCTCTAGGGTGAACATTTCCTTGATTGGCCCTGGTTAAATGGGGACTGAAAATCATTAGAAGTTTCATTTCCTACCATCAAGGATGGGTTCAAAACGCCTGCAGAGCTCAAGACTGAAGAGGTTGGTCAGATGGGTGAGGAGAAATATATATCTATTTCACTCTCTGCCTCTGGCCATTAAAGGAGATCAATAGAAGGGCATTTATTTAGCAGTACTTAATATCCTGTGCAAACGTGTTTAGCACTTTATTTCTACTCATCCTGTTGAGGTGGACGGTTAAAGGGCAGCTTCCCAACAGGCAATGAGACATTCAATGAATGAGGTTGTGAGGCCGAAGTGGGCAGATACTTAAGGGTAGAAAATCAAATACAGCAGCAAGGATGTTCATGCTATTACTGGTAAATAGGGATTCTCTCTAGAGTCACCCAAGTTTAAATAAGGGTGTTCACAGTGGTGCAAGGATGAAGGACCCCTACTTAACCCAACAGTCAGCTGATCTTCTGTGGGCTAAACGTACAAACAGCATAGAAATGAGGGACCATTCCACTCTTACAAGGAGTGAAAATTTCAGAGGAATTCAGTCCTGCGTATTATTTAAGACATTTAGGCAATTGGCCTCTTAAGTTACAATTGGATGGGAAGTCAAAAGAGGTTAAAGCTGTGTGGTAACAAGAGAGAGGAGATCTTAGAGATAATAGGAACACAGACATAATGACAATGCTGGCCCATTAAGTTGGCTATGGCACAGCACAACCACTCAAGACAATAGGACTAATGAGAGTGAAGCTCTCTGACAAGAGCTTGGAGTCACACTTGACTTCAGCTCCTCAAAGAAGAGGGCCAACAATAAGAGGCCTATTGTGTGCCGAGGGGCTCTTCAGATGGACCACTGTATGCTAGAAAAGCCTGACCTGCCCATTTAACATATCAAATACCAACCCAAATCCACTTTAAGACTAGAACATTATACCCGAAAAACAATTAGCATGAAGTCCTTGCTAGAGAACAATATTAGAAAGAGAGAAAAGTCACAAACGACGGGCGGAATGTTAATATGTATATAAAATAATCATTCATTGCCTTGATCTGCTTATTCCTATTAAGGGTCATGGGGCGCTGGAGCCTATCCCAGTATGCATTAGGCAAAAGGCATGAAGAAATCCTAGAAAGGTTGCCGTCCCATCGCAGGGCTAACACAGATAGACAATCACACACTCTAGAGCTTCCAATCCACCTGACTTGCATGTGTTTTGATTGTGGGAGGAAACTGGAGCACCCGGGGGAACACGGGTCAAATATGCAAACTCCACACAGAAAGGGCCAGGGCCACAAATCAAACCCGGGACCTACTTGCTGTGAGGCAACAGTGCTAACTACTGAGCCACTGTGCCTACCTCTCATATAAAACATGACAGTCAGAATTTATTTAAAAACCACCAAGGACAACTTTCAACTTCAGCTTGCAAAGATAAGGTGTACTTGTTTTATATAGTCCACTGACCTGCAGCTGCAGTAAAAGTTTATGAAACACAAATTTGTACAAAGTTTGAGCTATGTTGAAGAAAACAAGGTATATAATATTACTTGGTCAACATCAATTTTCATGCTGGTAAGCAAGTAAAGCCTTACGAATGTTAAAGTGTGAGTGTGAGTTTTGTTATGTGCAGTGCAGGCATGTGGGCCTCAGCATGATAACAACATGAACTATAGTACTGACTTCAAGTACAGAGCAGGGCATACATTGTATAGTAGATGTATGCATAAATTCAATTGTGTGTTATGTCAACATAAGAGACCTAGTTGTCCTTAGAGTTGCGTGAGGAGAGGCTCTTTATGAATACTAGGGTCACATTAGCCATGGTTCCAGGCCAACTGTACATAACTCGTCAACAGTACGTGTGGGGGAGGTGTCGGGGGTGGGGGGAAGCATAACTGAATCTGCATTGTAGCAGAAATACAAACTCTACTCCTCTTGTCTACAATGGCAGAGTGGTAAAAAAACAGAGATATTAAATGGCTTTAGATAATGCAGTGTTCTTGGAGGTATTTAATTCTACCATATTTACTCACTACACTGATGTGTGGGAGGATTAGGCTATATTGGCAAAGAGGCAAGTAAGTGATTACAGTTCAAAATTCAACTCAATAGCTCAAGGATATTAGGCAAGCTTATGAGAATGTTTAACCATCTACAAGTACAGATCTGCTCCTTAAGCCACTGAAAAATCCAATTTCCTATATGATAAATACTAAATTTGTGCGCTTTCAGTGAGAATATATTTTTCATTCAGATAGAACATTCTTCACATGTGATGTCATGTCACAACTGAAGATGTCAGAGCCATTAACAGGGTATATTCTGTATGTGTAGGGAGCCCGGGACAGGACAGTACAAGGTGTGCCTGCTGATTGCCTGTGCAGCAATGGACAACTCACCCTGGCACTCTGGCCGGCAATAAGCTGGTCATCCTCTGTCTGCACGCTGGTCCTGCTGCGAACGTCGAAGTCCTCTGTCTCAAAGTCAGAGTCATCCAGCTCCTCTGGAGTCTGCAAGTGAGTGGGAGAAAGGGACAGAGGAAGGGAAATGAAGGAGGGACAGATGAAAGAGTGAGATGGACAGAAGTAGATGAGCAAAGACAAGAGGGAAGGCAGAGAGGATGGGAAGAAGGGAAGGAAGTAGTTGGATGGGAGCAAACAAGAAAAAAAAATATGTTGGTGTAAAAGAGCCATTTGAGCACAGTTAAAAAACCAGCCTGCTTATGATCTATGACAAATGCCTTAGCGCTGCCAGCTAGGGCAGCATCAGATAAATGTCTTCTTTCCCATAGCTTGGTACAGGAAACTGTAAACTGTAAATGAATTTGTAAATCAAGTGTAATGTGCTGCCTGTGCATTTTGAGAGGGAAAGTGGAGGTACGAGCTGTAATGAAGCATATTGGGAGTAAAACGCTTCAGTCAGAGTCCCATCTGTCGTTGCTATCTGTAGAGAGGAGGGGGAAGCATGAGTGGTGCTCTTATAGTGTGCTGTTACTTTATCCCTGATCCTTAACCCCTTCCCAGCATTGAATGCAAAGCAAGCCATGAGCAACTGTTCTTCCGTAAATACTCACATGCAAAGGAAAGTCTTTCTTAGCAGGTCATGCTTAAAGCAAAATATAAAACTGACTGACAGGAAAATGTATTTGGTGGCGATATGGGCAAGGGGAAGATGATGTGGACAGATAAAGGTGCATTATCACGCCTCTGCCGCTACTTGTGCTTATCCAACTGTCTCAATACTTCCCCTCTGTAATGGATTTGGAGCTCTCACATCTAAAAATAGCTGAAGGTCTCTGAACAACCTTACACTCCTTTATGGAATATAGAGATGCTCTTGTTCCCAGGGGAGAAGGGGGTATGGTTTCAGATACAAAGCAGTAGTGACTCATAGGCATCTCTTTCAACCCAGACAATGCTGTTCAGTGGCGCAGAGATATCACCTGCTGTGGCCTGTGCAACAGATAACCTGTGAATGTGGGAGTTTCAGAAATGATAGTCCATGGTGGGTGCCCAATGGGAAACTAGAGAGGTGACAAAGATAGCCTGCAGTTAAACAAAGGGGTTGGATAGTAGTAGCATTGTCACGATAAATGAAATTTCAATACTACTTTGATACATTTGCAAAATATTTTATTCAATACTTAATTTTATAAACATTTGATACTTTCACTGTGTGTTCTTCAAGCTGAATTTCCATTTCACTGTCACCTACAGAGGGTGGATACATGTGGATTGGAATAGTTAAGAGAGGAAGAAGAAATATTGGAATAGACTGAGTTGCAGTCTGTCTTTTCACAGTGGACTGTAGCGGTCAGCGCAAAATTCAAACAGCTGAAAATATAGCAGTGTCAAACAGTCCACCATGCTTTGAACTAAATCCCAGTCCACCATAAATGGTTGGGAAAACTGGTGCCAGGAGCAAAATAAGGAACTATTTTACTTGTTACTTAGCAGTAGGCATACTCATACTGTAACAACAAAGCCAAAGTTGGCTAAACGCTGATGCTGTCTTCAGTTTATTTTATGTTCTTCTGGTTAAGTCAAAAATGATGCTGCACATTTTTCAGAAAGTCCTAGATATATTTATTTGTTTATCTGTTATCATTACAGTTAAGAGTTGAGATGCTGAGTTATTTAAGTTAGTGATGTTGAAGTTATGGTCCTCTCCAGTAACTTATGGTTAAAGCACAGTGATTGCTCTGTGACATTGCCTGATGGTTTCTTTCTTGTTTACTGTGGTATCAGAGAAGTACTGAAATTTTAGATACACTTGGTATCGAACTCAAATTCTGGTATCCACCATTTTTATTCTTCCTGTGACACTCTGCACCCACCCTCTGTGAGCCGAGCAGTAAGCGGTCTTTTTTTTTTTTTTTGGACAGAGCAGGCAAAATCACCTTGGGCTGTGACGCACTGTACAAATCAAAAGGTAGCGACAGCTGCCCCCTGTATCTCGCTGTCGGCAGCTCCCTGACTTTGAGACAGTTTGTTTGATGTCTGGGAGGCGTATTCTCTGATGTCGCTGTAGGTGGGAGAGGGTTCTGTCCGCCTGTCAAATATCCAGGGGACGTCCAACATGGGCTGCCAGTGCTCCACTTACAGAGGTTAAAGACTCTGTCTATCTTAAGTAGCCCCAACCACACACTTGTCTGTTCCGATTGAAGAGTAGCCCACTGAGCAGCGTGTGCACGTGAGTGTGGTAGAGAGCCGGGGAGAGAGAGAGCGCGTGCGTGTGTGGACATGCCCTTTGGAGTAGTTGTTTTACAGAGCTTTTAGCTCAGCTGATTTACAGGCTTTCATATTTTGTTGGACTCAGAGATGGACAGGACAGTTCAGCCAAGCAAAGGGTGCTTCTAGATACAAGTTAACATTTCTGATACACTTTTCTATCTTTTTCCTATAAGATCAAGTCTGTGTACTTGTGTGCTACGCACATAAATGAGAGTACCATTATAGCTCAACAATAATTAAGAATAAGCTTAAACTGACTCCTGTGTAGAGGCTGTTGGAAATATGCGCGCTAACCTGCTGAGCAGCTGAGCTCTTTCCTGCTGAATAATCACTACAAAACCTGTGGTGATTACCTCTTGCACCTGATCCTGAAATCCTGGCAAACACCTGGGAACTGTATGATTTTTTTTACGCATTCAGAAAGGTTCACAGATCAGCAGAGATCTCCTGCTCTCAGTCAATGGCAGACTGAACCTCTGATGGAACCACAACACACAAACACACATCTCCACACACACACCCCCACCAGGTAGCATTCAGCCAGCCCAACGGGCCCCGTGTTAACGGCTTAATCAATCTGGATAACAAGAGTGGAGCAGGGGCAGAGGGGAAATTGAATGTAGTTCTCTGGCTCTCACTCCAACTTAAGAATGCTAATTAAAACCTCCATTTTAAATCAATTGCTTATTATAATGCAAATACTGCATAATGGCTCCCCTCTCATTTGGTGTTTGTCTATGTCTGAGCAGCATTATTAATGGGAGCCCAAGTACAGTTTGGAAGCACCACTGTCAACGCACAATGTGCTGTCAAGACTAATGGTTCCAATTCAATGGATTAAAGCAGCAAAAATAATGGAAGATGGCATAATACAATAAACCAGCACTGTAACACAAAATAGTAAATAAATAATTAGGGACTGTTAGACATGAGAAGCAGTTTAAGCAAATTACCAATTCTCTTCTTAATAGAGAAGAAATTAAATTTGGTGGTTTTAAGTGGTTAACCTAGTAAAACAATAAGACATTAAGAGCTATCCATTTCTCTTCACAGCTGTAGTGGGTTTTGTTGTCAGCTCATTGTCAGTCAATTATGTAACGCTCCAATGGTACCTAACTACCATCTGTCCCGGTTATAGTTCTACTCAAGCAAAGGCCATTAACCCACAGACAACTAAGGCTGTTGTTACACTACATTGCAAGTGTGGTCAATTAGGTCGGCTCTTGCCTGAGACAAGTTAATCATTGGCTTCTGGGGCCACACATGCATATAAAGTCACTCGCATACAATTAAAATAAAAACATCTGGTGGAGAGACCATCAGCCATATATACATTTGGCTTTACACTACAATGCACAAGAACGAATTCAATGCTGGGGATAAAAGGGCTTCTCTTTGTGTAAATTGTTTAAATTAGCCCAAACCAAATGAATGCAGTCCCAGGTCAATGAATCTTAACCTCTATAGATGGCTCTCAAGGAGATGGTGCTTCTTAATGCGATCAATGATAAGCAATGCTGAAGGTAAACCTTTCTATGCACAGTGAAAGCACATACTGGAGCATTATTTAGTCCTGACAGTTTGGACTCTGTCCAAGCTCTGCGGGGGAGAGGGAGGACAGTGTTACTTGCACTCTCCAGGCTTGATTCAGAATAAGACAGAATATGGTGTGATTTAAGCTTGAAAATATTGGTTTTCTACTCCTGGCAGGGCGGAGTTGTAGTCCTGTGGTGCAGAGGGGGAAAATCAAGTGTCCACCAACAGTGTGTTGTTTACTTACCCTGATCATGAGGACAGCCTTGCGAATGTCGCGAACGCCATCATACACCAGACGGGATGCGTCAATGAACTCGTTCTCATCCACGGGTAGCGTGGGGTTTGCACTCAGGGCCTCCACTGCAGCCTCCACCTGCTCTGTGAACCGTGGCATGACTGAAGGAGCAGGGGCGACGGGGTAGGAGGGAGGGAGAGAGAAGCAATATCAATGAGGATTCACCAGAGTGAGTGTAGGTAGGTACATAACCAAAATAGGCTCAGTAAAACAGAACGGAGACCACACACCGTTTACATATCCTGTTTTAAAGGAAACACAGTTTCTTTTCTCTGATTTGAGAGTGAGGCATGACATGGATTATACTGCATGAACATATGAAAAAATCTTGACATGGACAGAAATAAATGTTGCATAAACCCCAAGACCAGCCACCACCCACCCACCCACACATACCAACACAGCCAATGGGGTATTGAAACCTTGGGTACTATGTTGAGAGCTTACTGGAGCAGTGGTGCCTCCGCACCAGTTCCTCTCTAATCCATATTTGCCACATTCCCCCAAGGTTACAGGCTATCAAAGGCTTCTTGACATAAACCATAAATATAGACGCCCTCAAGAGGAGACACATTTCCAATTAATATCAATGAGCCCCTCAAAGAGAACTAGTAAGGGCCCCAATTCTGCTCTGTTGAAAATAAAAGATTCCTTACTGTGCAACTGAAAAACAAAACAGATTGGCCTCTGAATAGTTAATAAAGCCAAGTGTGATGATTACAAAAACCTTTGACAGTTGGAATACGTTTTGCGTTGTTGGTCTACTTGCTTACTTATTGCTTTCTACATGACGTTAGGGTGTTCAAGCTGGGGGTTGCAAGGGGAAGGGAGGCAACATGCCGAGGGGGAGTAGACCCTTGATTCAGCATGATACATAGCAGCTTTCCACTAGTATGTTTCACAAAGCTGTCCCAGCGGGCATGTATTTTGCCCCATCGATGATATAATGGTTGCTCCAGAGGGCTCTGCAGCACATTTGCATTAATAGTCTTTCTCATTCTGTATTTCGGCCTTCGTGGTAGAGGCATGTATGTAGGGATGCAGGAGTGGATAGGAGCAGACGCAGCAAGGAAAAAGGAGAGGATTTGGTTTTGTGCATTAAGAAAAAGGTTTTAGGCCTGCCTGCAGGCTTCTGAAAGTAAATTAAGTTTAAAAGAAATTTTAGAGAAGCGTTTGCAGTGACAACAATCCCTCTCCCCATTTTCTTCAACCTACTCTTGATGAATCTTTCAAATAATTTCACATTAAAAAAGGGAAGTAACCAAGGCATCTCAAACCATGATTAGTAAAACTAACACACTGGCCAGGCTTATTTCCAGCGCAAATGTCCTGTGCTGTAACTGCATTTTCCATCACAAATATGAGAAAAGCATATTTCACACTAAAACGTAATCATGTATTACCTAATCAATGTACTGAGCTGACACTTAATTGCTGTCATAGTGTTGATATTAAAATGAAAATGATATATGCAGAAAAATGCTACATTTTAATGTTGCATTTTTATGCAACAGGAAAATACTGTTGCACCTAAAAATTAGCCCATAAATAATATCAACCTGCAGGCGTGACAATTCTGCATGCAATGTGAAATGCATAGTTACTTAAGAATTTGCGCACTGCTGAATATTAGGAAAGTCCTTTTCCCAAAAGCCATAGAAAAATATATATTTTCTCATATTTTTTGTTACAGATGCTCCAAATATAAAGTTCATCGTGCAGAAGTGCTATACAAACTAGTGTCAAACGTTTCGATTGCATCCTCTTCAGTGACACTATTACTGGCGAACCCATAACAATATATAGAGAGACATACAGAGAATAAACACACACACCCTTGATGTCATTTGGCATTAATTACACGGAGCACCAGCATCAACCACTGGAGATGGCAAAGTGTCAAATGTCTATATTTGGATAAGACATAACTTGTTAAAATTCTTCAAGCTACAGTTGGAAATTTGTTTTTATGCTTCCAATTACTTTCAAAATGGATGACTGAAATAATTCAATCTTGTAATATCTTCCATTAGCCATTATGAGAGGCTATTCCCAAAATCTCATTAGAAATGCTGAACATTGCTAAAATTGTGGCGCTTAAAATATTGTAATGGGATAGTGGTCTTGGGTGCTAATAAATTATAGACCATGGGAGCAGCTTTTAGTGTGCGGCCCGTACTTTTGTTTCATTTCATGTTTTGTATTCTGTCCGGCACGTGGTTAAGACTTGGATTGGTTTTTACTCTCCTCATGCATCTTGGAATACAGTCATAATTTGACATTTGTCAGTGTCATAAATGATAATTTTTCTACCAGGCTTGTTAACATTTGGGACATTTACTAACAATTACTTACAGTTAATATGTAATGTAATATGTATGTTATAATAATTGTCAACAGTCAAAGTAAATGAACTGCATGCATGTAAGAAAAAAAATGCTTTGTGTTACCTAGATCAAAAGTGATGGGAAGGATTTGTACAAATCATAATTCAATCAAACTATCTGTAGCAGTTTGTTATTTGGCAGCATGGAAATATTTTCTCCAGAGTTCTTGATTAGCTGGGAATGAAATGTATAGAATATTCAATTTCTATTTTTGTGGTAATAAATAGAAAATCTGATTTAAAATCAACTATTTTGACAATATATTTACAACTCTACCTCATATTTATCTCCATATAAAAATACAAAAAATGTGTAGCTTGCGAAAAATAAATAAATCAAGCTCTGCTCACAGACAACAATTCAAATGTCAGGCAACTGGCAGACAGCCAGCCCACAGTTTGACATCTGTTCTGAATATGTACAGTGCCTTCAGAAAGTATTCAACTCCATGGATTTTTTTCTGCATTTTGTGGTGTTACAGTGTGAATTCAAAATGGATTAAGATTTTTTGTCACTGGTCTACATAGAAAATATCACAATGTCAAAGTGGATTTTTTTTTACAAATTAATTAAAAATAAAAAGATGTTGTTGACTGAAAAGATGACTGTTTTGAATCAGTAAGTACTCAACACTTTGCAGAATCTGAACTCCTTTAAATGACCTTAAGATGTCAATGCAACTTGGAGTCTACTTGTATCCAATTCAAATCACTGAACAGGATTTAAAACAAACACACATGCCCATATAAGGTTCCACAGATGACAGTGCACGTCAGAGCAGAAACTCTACCATGAAGCCCAAGGATCTGTCTATAGACTTCAGGGAAAGAACTGAGAGAGACACAGATCTGGGGAACAATTTCTAAAGTGTTGGGAGTTCACAAGAGCACACTATGCTCAATCATTAGGAAATGGGGGAAAAAACATGGAATTTTTTGAATTTTTTTGGAGCTGGTCATCCAACCAAACTGAACCACGGGGCAAAAAGGACCCTTTGAACCCAAGGATCACTTTCACAAAACTACACAGCTCTGTGATTGCAAAAGGGATCTTGCTCGAAGGACAACAGTCACTGTGAACTGTGAACAGCACTTCACAAAAACTGGCTGTATGGAAATGAGGAAACCTGACACCGCTCATGACACATCAAACATCATCCCTACTGTGAAGCATGGTATACTTCTTAAGGAGAGCCTGCTTCAGAGTGCCAAAGACCTCAGATTGGGGTGACAATTTATGCCCCAAGAGGACAATGATCTCAAGCATACAACCAAATCAACACCGGAATGGCTTCAAAAAAAGAATGGTTAAGTACTTGAGTGGCACAGTCAGAGCACAGACTTAAATCCCTTGAAAATGAGAGGAATGACATCACCAAGCTTGAGCAAATCTGCAAGGAAGACTGGAAGAAAATCCCCAAATCAAGATGTGCCAAACTTGACAGACATGCAAGAAGACAAAGCTGTAATCGCTGCCAAATGTGCTTCTAGATTGTAGAAGTATTGAGTCGAGCAGATTAATAATTCTTTAAATGAGATATTTCTGTACAGCATTTTCAATACATTTGTAAAAAAAATATATTCTATTGTTGCCAAATATAAATTAATAAATAAAAAATCTGAATTCAGGGTGAAATATCAAAAAGTGCAGGGAAAAAGTCAAGGGGGCTGAACACTTTCTGAAGGCACTGCAAGACATATTCTAAGGCATTTATATGTATATTTTTTTTTTAGAAACAAAGGCCCGTTTTTGGACATGAAATTCATCTCAAAAGTTATTATAATCATCTAATCTCAGCTAACTGGACATATTACCTTATCACAGCCAAATGTAACATCAAGTTCTCCATGCTGCCGGCCTCACTGACACAGACCATTGCAGCCAAAAATAGCCGACAAAGAGGGAGGGCAATTCAAACCCACCTCTTCATCATCACACTCGACTAATACTTGGTATCCCTGGAGGGCCCATTGTCTTTTGGTTTCCTCCGGTGTGTCTGACTGTACCATCACAATTAGGGATGTACCAATTTATTTTTTTGGTATCTGATACCGATCCAGGTTATTAAATATTGAGTGTACCGAGTGATACCAAGTACCAATCTAATATTTTTGTAATTAATTGAAAAATGTTAATTTTTACACCGTACTTTGTAAAGTAGAGCTCAAATCAATCCAGTTTGCGGTCCAACTCAGCAGTGACACGAGGCAGACGTCTGAACTCCAGATGTCTAATGAAACCAACTGCGGTTACATCTTTCAAGCATTCCAAGAGCTGCTCGAACACTGCCCTCCTACAGTTGCAGCAGGGCAGTGGCAAAGATAATGTTGAGGGAGCAAACTACAGCATGGCTCCAAATGCTCCATTAGACGGCGAAACCCAAATTTGTCCACCACCAAGAGGGGTTGGTAGTCCAGTGAAATAAACTCAATAGCTCTGTTATTTTTTTTTTTCAGTGTTGTGGGGCAATTCTCAGTTTTTCAGCACATCCTCTAATGTTTGCTGCTTGGGTGCACACTTCTGATCTACTACCTGTGAGAACTATTACTCCTTCGAATGGTGTTTCTTCAGGTGCCTGATTAAATTAGTAATTTATAATTGGCTCTGCTGCTGCCACCCCTCAAAACACTTGCATTGCAAACATTACAAGAATTATATGCAGACATGACTGCTACCCAGATGCTTTCAAACCATGCCCCGCACGGCCATAAGTGGTGGACGATACGCGTTTAAAGCAAATATGTTTTTACGTCAAAAAAGTATTTACAGGGGAAATTAAATAATAAATAAATGGATCAGAGTTGAATCAAACAACCTGTAGCCAATACCAATACATCAAAATTCAGCAGGATTGCATCTGATTTTGATACTGGATATCAGAATGGTGCATTCCTAATCATAGTTGACAGACCATTAAATACACTGAACTCAGTAGCCTTTAGACCATAGCCTAAAGTGCAATGAGCCATGCATCAAGTCAGTGGCGGTCCTGGTTTATTTGATGCCCTAGGCAAGATCATAAAGAGGTTTTGCGCATCCCCCCCATCAATCAAGGGTCATGTCCCAACTCTCAAGTACACTACTTCAACAACTTTTATGTTTTGTGCAAGTCATGCAATTTGCAGATTAGGGAGGGGGCGCGCATTTGGTTACATGCTGCATTTTGTGTTTTGCCGACTTTTAGTATATAACCTCTACTACAGTGCGGTGCTTTTTGACATATACCCCTCTCCCAGCCCCTGAGTCGACTGGGTGCTCCTGTCCTCACAGAGGGCAAGCACCGAGTGGGAGGAGGAGGGCGGCAGTGCGGCACAGTTGAAGGTGTGCCCCGCACGAGCGCAGGAAGGGAACTACTTGAAATTAACATTATATTAATAAATAAAACAGTACTCTGCCACTCCTACCGCAGCGCACGGCATGAGCGCACAGTAAGGGAAGTACTTTGAATATAATAAATAAAGTGCTCTGCTGCCCCTAACCAGCTGTCGCCCTAGGCGACAGCATATATTGCCTACGCCATTGACCGCCGGAAAAAAATACAAAAACATACCACGAGTTACCCGTTTGATTTTCTCATAAAAAGTCCAATGTTAAGAAGTTGTTACAGGCATCAATCCTTTCTTATGCGGCCCCCGAAAAGAATAATTTACCCACAAAATGGATGGAGCAGTGATGTTCAATTAAAATATAGCACGGTTTGTGTTCTATGGCTCTCTACATGGTGCCTCTGGTTCTGTGGTACCTGTGTCGGTGAGGAGCTTGGTGGCTTCCAAGACCTTCTCAGTGTAGACTCCAGGCTCATAGTTGTCCATTTCTGAGGTGACCACATGGACCACCCTGGCAGCACGGCCTCGAATAGCCCCAGCAGTGCGATCCAAACCATCAACATCCTTCTCCTGGAGAGCGATCACACACTTATTCACATCCTCCAGGATGTGGTTCTCTGGAGACACAAAACAACAATGATGCAGTTGGTTGTTTATATTTTCTATTAATCAAACACACAAAGATGCCATGAGGCTGCCTGGATGCACAGAAGGTGGTATGCAGATTTAACTTAGAGAATGAATACTAAGGTATTTTCACTCTGTGACCTAGAACACTCCTAAAACAAAGATGGGACAAGTCTGTGCCAGTAGCGATGAGAACAGAAGTATAAGCAGGAAATCCTCATCCTTCATGCTGTGTTTGCATTGTCATGGACTTAAGATGGCTAATGGGAAGCACAAGGGCAGGAGGGAGAAGACTTGAGACAAATGCTCAGATGGCTTATTAATGGGGAGCCTGTAAAATGCAAATGTCTGCTGTGTAAACTGCAGTCTGTCCTTGGTTGGAGGTGAGAGGAGTCACTCTGCTCAATGCTTAATGAGAACTCTTTAAGGCCATGCCTGACAACCCATTTGTGTGCCTTAACACACGTGACAGGATGTCAATTTCAGACCTAGTTCTGCTGATGCTTCAGTGCTTTCGTCTAGCTTGTAGAGTCCAATCAGCCTTTGTACATATGGCTCTCATCAGAGAAGACTAATACCACTGCTCCTCCAAAGCTCTTTCTCTCCTCTTAACAATGCTCTTAAATGCTTTGGTACAAATGTATCTAAATAGTGACCAAGAGCTCAGGCGGTCCACCAATTAAGAGTGTGCTGTTCCCCTTTTAAAACACCATTTATCCTGGCCAAACCAACACAATAAAACAGTTATCTTTCCCATGCATAGCTGAAACATGCAAATGAGTACCACTCACCAGACACACACAGGAAGTCATCAATGGATGTAATGTCATCAACAGCATCGGTGAGGACGCGGACCTGCTTCTCCCACTGCTCCTTGAACAAATCCATATTGTCCTGGGCCACCTTACTGTTGGGCTTGGCAGCAAGGGCTAACGCTGCATTAATCACCTGCAATCACCCAATTACAACCATTAAAGCCCCATTACAGCAGAGCCCTCAGCCACAACATTAGCATAGGTTGATTGCACGACACCCCCCCCCTCCCTCAACCTCCCATACCAACGTTTGGACCGCGGCACAAAGTCAATTCATTCCTGGGAGTGATTAGGGACATGGAGCGTTTTGAAGGAATGAATGAAATAAAATGAATGGCTGCTTGTTTTTTTTGTGGAGAAACACATCTGTGGATATCAAAGCTGAGGATGAATGGGAGTCATTAGATGAGATTAAAAAGAGCAGTGGCAGCACACTGGAGAGGGCTGGCAAGGCTAAGGGGTAGAGAGATCAGGGACTGGGAGTTGGCACAGCTAGGGGTATGAGGAGATAAGCTCAACGTTGGCAACATGGACAACAAGACTTTATATTTTCAGGGTTTTATTTCCTGACACACTCTATCTGACTTGTCTACCACTATATTCATTAAATTAAACACCTAGGGTAGGGTCAGACAAATGGGAGTTAACAAAAGATCTAAGGTGTAGAACTGCAGGGTTCTGGTCAGGGATGGAGGCTGGCAAGGCTATGGAAATGGGGGATGGGCATTTACTGATTCAAAGGGGTTGAACGAGTCCAGCACAGGGGAGTGGGGTGGAGAACAGAAGTGAGTGAGGTGGGTGGGGGTTGGGGCATGACAGTCAGTTACCTGGGGGCAAAGGGTTTCCAGTTGGGAGGCTGCCATACGGACCAGCTTCACTCCCTCCTCATTGTTGGAGATGGAGCATGCCAGGTTGGCCACCTAAACAACAAACAATTACAGGAGTTAACATTAGAGAAAGAGAGTTAATGAGAGCGAGAGAAAGAGAGAAATGCATATATACATAATGCATCGTAGGTATGGTAGCCTGGCTCAGAGATGCTTCCCTTTCTATCAGAAATGGAGCAGCTCTGTAACACTACCAATCCCCGTGGAACACAAAACCCACCGCTGGGGATTAACTCATAAAGCTGCTAAAATGATACAATATGATAGCACAGAGGGAGGGAAAGGAGGAGGAATGGGAGGGGAAACAAAAGCTAAGCTGTTGGATGAATGGATGAACAAAAGTTGTATGTTTGTTTTCCACTAGAATAGTTAATTTATCAAAATTCAAATGCCAGTGGTGGCTGATAGTTCAAGGAAGAGGTTCTTTTCAATGATTAAATCACCAAGCTGCCACATTGCCATTACCCTCCTGGAATCAGAGAGGCAAATATTCCTGACACTTTCAAAAACCGAGCGGCCCGGTGAGAACGGGAGTGCTGAGCTAAGCAAGTCCCGCTCCCCGCTGCCAACATTTATAGTTTGAGAGTAAATTTTGTTGTATTGACCAACAAATCAAGCTCTCCAACAATGTAATTTCTAAACATTTTTGCATCGGCCAGAGGCAGAGTAACATTATGAATCCACTCTTGTTCAACAAATTTAGGTCAGAGAATTTAAAGATTGCCATTTGTTGGTTGGGATGTGCTGGCAACAATGTAGCACCAGAATGCTTAGGATTTGAGGTATTGTGCCAAAATGGGATTATCCAACGGGTAGAAAATGTGCTCAAATGTGATCAATTACAGAGACAAAACCAACAGATCTTGATAACACTCTGCCACGATAAAATTCTGGCCCTTAATACCCGTTTCCATTAGGTACCTTCTGTGTCAAGTTTTATGGAATTGCTGAACCAAAACTAAAAAGCAGGGAGAGAGACTTAAATGTAGAGTTAAACTGAGCGTTGATTGGAGCACTGGTAGTGAACGCACCACTAGCTGCAAGAGTGGCAGAGTGGATGAGAGTCTCTGAAGGCTCCTCTCCTCCTCCTCCTCCTCCTCTGTCTCAGTCTCCTCAATCCTTCAAGAAGCACTCCCCCACTCACCCGCCCCACCCACACACACACCACCACCCCCAGAGAATTCTGCTGAAACGTTAAAAACCTGTATCCCAGCTCTGATGACAAGCACTTATGCCAGTGTGCTAGCAAAGCATTGAAGTATTGATATAAACATATCCTACATAACCATGCGAACAGACATCCATGGACCACAGGGAGAACATTCAGTGACCAAAGAGGGGGGATGAGCGTGTGGTTACATAAAGACCAAATGGCATTGTATGAAGATTCTCATCTTTTTATCCTCATGATCTACAGGCATACATTTAGCCCATTCACATAACGTATCTGGCTTTCTCTCGCTCGTGCTGTGATACCACTGGAAATTGTAGCCATTTAAGAATAGAGGGACACCGTGCAGTTAGCCACCTGATGAAATCCTGTCCTTGAGTCAACTTATGCCATTCCACTTGCCATGCTGTAAATCATGCCATTCAATCAAAGTGTCAGAGGAGGGAAAAACAACTGTTCAGGCAACTAATACTGCATTCACATGGGACACAGGAGACGGCAGAGTGCACACCGGGTATCATTTTACTAGACGAGAGCAGGACGGCAAAGTTAGGTGAGGCCGGCAGAGAATACCGGCAACAGCAAACATCACTTGCCATCAAACTAAAAATAATTAACTTTTTGCCGCCCGCCACTACAGAATTACGACCGGATGTGTGACCCCAAGTCTGGGGTCGTATTAATTATACTACATTTCATGACTCCATCATCACTCCAGTAATTTAAAAATATGTGTATTCATAGTAGGAAGCCCACTGCATTCATAAAATTACACATTACCTGACAAATACCAAAATATCAATGTCTTGGGATTGCACAATCAATTTGATGTCTAAAACCACGCCAAAATTTTAAACTGACCACAAAAAGGCATCAGTGTAAGTCAAATGCTTTAGTATTAGCCGACAGCTTTCTCGACAGCACAATGAGAACACACCACATACAAATCCCGTCTAAATATATCCTTTAAATGTGATCCATATAGAATGGTGAGCAGTCAGGGCTTTGTTTTCCTTCATTTCACCATACAGTGTTTCCCCTAAGATTTTTTTCCAGCAGTGTGTGCATGCGTTTCCACATTCGGTGTGCGTGACCGCATACACTGATACACACACACACGTGTACGAAGACTGATCACTTCCCAGTGAAACAGAACATGAAGATTATAAATTCAAATGAAAATGCTCAATAAGTTGTTTCATATCAAGCTCGACAAATGCCAATAACCTAGCCATACATTGGAAAACATAGTTGCCTCTTTCGTTCGTTGATAATCTCTGCCTCTCCAGCAGGCTGTTTTGGACAAGCTACATTTTAAGTTTACCTCAGCTGATGTCGCCTGCTGGCTGCATCCCCGCCATTTGCACGGCCCATAAAAGTTCCATCAAAGCGGGGCATCCAACACACAGCTGAGATAAAAATCAGCTGGGAGTAACAAACAAAATAGGAGGAGTATGTATCCACCAAACAATGTTTGCTACGTCTTTGATATGAAGTAAAGAAACTGATCTGAACTCATTAACCCACCGCAACTGCAGTGTTAAGCACAAGCTCATGTTGGCTATGTAGGCTATGAACAGCTCTGCGGTTTTCAACGTCTCTACTGTCAGATTATCTCTGATTGATTCATTTTAATACATAAAGACCAGAGCGCTATATTTGTCTGGACGCATCACGATAATTCCGTTGTTTCATGTCTTTTTAAATATGCAAAAACATTTTATTTTTGTCAGGAGTTAACGTTCAAAGGGAATGTAAATGAAACCCGGGCAGACTCCAGCTGTCATTCAGCTTCATGTTCTGATATGAATAATGGCTTTTAAAAGAACAATGTTCTGCTGATTCTAGGGTAGAGGAATTGTTTAATTGGGCTTACAAATTAATGTGGGTTGGTAGCAAAGTAAGTTTCAACCAATGGACCATCTGCCTCTGAGTAGCCTATGTTTGTAAAACTCAAGATCTCATAACGACGGTGCATGAGATTCAGCAGCGGCACTGCGCCGCTCCTGCCTCTATGTAGGGGAAACATTGCCATGGCATCATGCACACTCGCATTCGGCATGCTATCAAGTTGCCAGCTGCACTTACAACAAGTATTCACTGGCTTGTAGAATGAGACAGCAGGAACCACAGAGCACTTTATGCTACTTCTCACTCTGGAAAAGACACAGCGCTGGTGGTGAGGTCAGGATATTGTAGCTCCATTCACTCTATACACAATGTATCGGCAGTAAAATGCCAAGCATATTCAGTCAGAGGAGAAAGACAGGAGTCCTACTGCGACCCACCTATTGCCCAGCCGACATTCAAACTGTGGAGTATGAACGGGCTACTGTGTTACACACATAGATTACACCGTTTCTGGGGATATACTGGATCAATGCCTGTGGCTTGATGGAGGCATTTATGAATTTTTACTTGTGGTGTCGACAAAGTCTCTATGGCTTATGATGACTTATCGCTCCAAAACCCAGAAACAAAACAGGATGTACAGTCAAGACAGGATAACAGCTATTTGATCTGAATACTGTAACTCCTGTCTAATATTTTCATTGGCAAAAACATTCTGTTGGCTGGCACAGGCATCCTTAGAGCCTCAGAAAACACTGCATGTCAAATCAAACCCATTGCGTCTCAGCTGTGAATTTTTCCATTTCATCCTCCTCATCTCATCAGGATAAATAGGCAAAATTTTTTCAAAGGAGTGAATTCCAATTTAATTTGTAGCATCATATAAGAACATTTAAGCAGCTGTACATTCTGCTCTTTTTCTAGGCTGCACATGGCATCCTCCTCTGCTAACTCAGTGCTAAAATCTCCACCTCGTCCTGAGCAGCCTGGAACCTTTAAGAACATGGCCTTGAGGCAACAACACTAAGCTCAGTCTATTTTTTCCCTGTGCTCTTAAGATGATGCATTTCACTGCTAAAAAAAATGGTCCTAAAAAAGAAAAAAGAAAACCATTCAAATAAACAGTTTTGTACTGTGAACATATAGTATATTGGCATATAGTGTGCTTTAAGATTGGGCTATGTTTAATGCAAAGGCAGTCTAATAACATTAGGAACAAGGTGAATAAACTATGAATGCAACGTGCAGTACTTCAGTAGCATATTCCAATAGCTAATTCACATAAGTAATCGCAGGGAGATACAATGATCTCAGAAACTTCAATACAGTTTGCACTGAGCATTCCTTCCTTTTAGAACACAAAATTTTAGGACTTTGGTCTCAACTTTTTGGTCATTTTAATTTTACTTAAATAGCACGGAGATATTCCTCTTAATGCCACTCTTCTCACAGCCAACTGCCTTGAGTGGTGTTGTTGCAGTCTGATTTACTTGTGATTAGCAGAGCCTCAACACGCTGTATATTTACATGGAACACTATTGGCTACATGCCAGAGACACAACCTTCTCCAACCCGACTCACAAACTGTGTGTTCTGTGTGCCGATATTTCTACAAAGTGTGAAGAGAATTGGATAAAGATGAGATATTTTATAAAAATATACAGGGCAAAATGCACTATGACCAATGTGCTGTCATATTGAGTCAAACAACGATAGCCACACTTTTTAGTTATGAGCTGGCTCAGACATTAACTTTAGCGAGCGCTCGCATTTCCAGACACTTTTCCACATTTTGTTTTGTTTCATTTTATCAGTTTGTTACCTAAGAAAGAGTAACCAAGGGAACATGGTTGTTATATTTCAAACCAAAAGCCACCCAGGCCCTTCTACTAGGGGTGGGCAGTATACAGAAAATCTATTGAAACCAACACTACGAGTCCTTTTCCGACCTAATTTTCCACGTCGGTATGTTCGGTAAATACATTCCGCCCGTGCAGTCCAGTGCGCATGTTAGTTTAATGTGAAGCAGCTACCAGTAGAATATGAAACTTGATTAGTTTGGCGACCCCTCCAGTCCCTTAGTGACTCCCCATTTGTTCCCCCCTCTGCAGACTGCAGACAGAAGACAAATATGTATCCAGAAGACGTTACGTGACATTAAATTGCCATAATGCAAACCAGATAATGGGACTGGAATAAACTTGTGTGAGGTGGCAGGTTATTTTTCATGTGTTGATCAGGAGCAAAATTCAGGTCAGTCAGTCTGTCCCTTGTCCATTGCTACAGTCTTGCTAAGCTTTGCAACTGCAGTGGCTACTCTGTGTGTGACACAGAAAAAAAATTGCCTGCCGATTACTTTAGGTACAATTAGATTGAGCTAGCAAAGCAGTTTTTTTTGCATAGCATGTGGAATTTATTACGTTTGCGCAAGGCTAAGAAAACTCTCGCTCGCCTTGTATTGAGTGATGAGTGACATTCGCTCATCCAGTGTTTATGTATAATTAATGTCCAAATGACATCCAGCCCTTGCCAGAGCCGATGTGTTTATTCTAGTTCAAAGGTTTAAGGTGGTGGGAAAGAAGGCAGTATACTTCACATGTGTGAAGGTGATGCACTGACGCTCTGGCAGGGATGAAGGCGTCAGGATGGTCTGAATATTTTGGTCCAGACAATTCCCCGAAAGGCAGCTGGCAGTCCCTGCACAAGCCACCTGTTGAAAAACGGATGGCTGACCTCCAGTGGAGGATTGTGCATGGGGCAATAGCTACAAACAGGTATCTGGCACACCTGGATCCAAGCACTGGGATGGGTTGTACCTTCTGTTTAAAGCCTGAGACTGTGTCACATGTTTTCACTGAGTGTCCTTGGTTTAGTCTAATTGAGAGATTAGTGCAGGGCCTGGCGAAGACCTTTTCTTTTGAGGGTTTTATTTTTGGTCCCAAATACAACAAAATGAAGAAGTCTGTAATCTCTCTTCACCAGCAGTGTGTCAAATGTTTCCATATTGCACTTCAGTTCAGTGAAAAAGGGCTTGTTAGCATTGCTAATGATTACCAAGTGCTTAATGCAGAAAAATAATGTACCACAGTAGAAAATCTTTCCATTTACCCCTTGATTTGAAAAGATGTGTTCTACTGTGTGATCCGTTGTGTAGGCACAGGTTAACCAAATGTACTATAGTGCAGTCTGTGTTTCATCATGAGCAGTTAGTGCCATTATGAGCAGTTAACTGACTGCCATTGTGGTTTCCTGTGGTTTGGAAAGAATTAATTGCATGGTTATAGCCCCTTTCACAGATGGAAAAAAGTCTTATTGAAGCTGGCTTATTCATGACTGATTTCTGCATGAAAGGGTCAGACCAGCATTTTTCAAACCACCAGTATGTCGCCTTCCGACCGTCATGAAGCCGGTTCAAAGCTGGCTTTTGGTGCTATGTAAAAGCAGTACTTTAAATGCCCTTTTTCTTTTTCACATTACATGGTATTCATTGTTATAACGTGTTACAGTAGAACACGAAGACAACCAATCAGAAACTACCATACGCCATCGAGTATGTTTACCTGGAGCACGAGATACAGCCGCTTTGGCAGCTTGGTAAAATCTGCAATGTCAAACTAGCTTTTACCCGTAGATACCAGTGCCGTTGACGACTACTTTTGGCATGATGTCTTCTACTGGCTGTGGTTAAGTTGTTTAGAAGACTGGTCTCATTACTACTAGTTGTAAGTATAACCCTCCATTGCATTAGTGCACGCTTTCAAACAATAAAAACAAACATAAAACATAAACAAAACTTTCTTCTGTAGTCACTGCCGTCTTTAACAGCTGATCAGTGTAAATAAACGCTTGTGCGTGTCTTGCGTTGCTTAGCAACAAAAGCAGTCGTGACTGTGTGAATGGGTACACGCTGGCAAAATTAATGGCTTGCTGAAAGCAGTGTGAATGGGTTTAGAACTAGCAACGCCACATTTCCAATCACGCTTTTTTACCGGCTTCTCTTTCTGAAAGGGGCTTATTTTTCATGGAAAAACTGCCCAGGCACCAGCTCTTGGCACTAAGAACACAGATGGCAGTGTTTTGAATTATACAGAGCACACTTATCTGCTACCTAGAAGTTACAGTAGCTTAGTGAAAATGTTTCATCTCCCCTGTGTTTTGGCCTCTCCAACTGCAAACAGCCCATCGCTTCTCTCACTCATCTCCCTCCCTCTCATCCTCCTCAATGAAGCTGACCAAAGGGTGAAAGCGTTTTGTTAGCCGTCTAATTAGTTAACTCACTTGCTAGTTGAGATGTCTGCATAGAATGGAATGGGCAGCCAAACTGTCAACTTCAAAAGTTCTGACTTACTTTTGCTGCTTTGCTAGCTCGAACAACTGAATGCATTCAAATTCTCATCATAAAATGTATTATAGAATAGCCATACATGTGCCCCAATGTGTAAAAAAAAAAAAAAAAAAATTTTTATTAAGTGTAGAAAATAAATTTGGCATTCAGTGTTGAGTACTTGGCATTCAATGTTGACTTGCAAGTTATTTGTAAAGGATAGTTTTTCTTATTTGTTACTTATGCTGCTGAAATACTTACCTGGATTTTAAGGCCTTTTTCTTGTATGCGTATATGAACACCACACAACAGCCTGATTCAATCCAAAAGTCTCCAAGTTCATTGTGAGAGGGGCTCCATCATATACAATTGTGTCCAACAATTAAATTGCAAAAACTTTGTTATCATTTAATGCAATCCATCTTTATCCAATCCATTTACTAACAAAAGTTGCGCATCCTATTCTTCCTGTATCCCAGCTAAGTCGTGTCAACGCTCATCATACAAAGTAGTGGAATGTTACGGGAGTCCATGTATGTCATCCTCTAATGCCACTTCTGACACTCAGGCCTCCAGGAGCCACTGGAGGGACCACTCCCCAGTGTGGTCCCCTTTTCCCTCTGATGCTTCAGCGACTTCCTCAGTGCCAGCTTACGCTGCTCTGCCTTCGACCAACCCGCCCGGCTACACTCTGGGCCAGCCGCCCAGGGGGGGAAGTCACTTCCAAATGTCAGCCTATGACGCTCTGACACAGGCACTCAGGAGATGGATTGAAAGACCACTAATGAGGACAGCTAATGTTACTGTCAGCTTGTTACCGGCTGGAGACCTTCGCTTTCCCTTGTCTTTCATATCTGCATTCTCTTCTTCTAGTGCTGCAGCACTGGAGACTTAAAAGCCACAGCCATTCCAAAAGGAGGACCCTCTATTAAGGAAATGAGACTAGCCACAGTGAGGGAGTACGGGAGAGATGCAAAAGGCCCCTCATAAGACATTTATCTTCCTAAATATCATTGTGGCACACACACATGGGAGAGGACAGCTTTACTTATGCAGTCAGTCAATAAGAAGTAGGACATCCAACTGTTGAGGCAATGAAAACATTTCCCCAGAGGTAGCACTTAACCTTGGGCTTGGGATAGTTTCGCTCCTTTGGCTAGGCTTAAAAATTTGATTTGTTGATGTGACCACCCATACCAATGTTGTGTTTGCCCACTACAGCATCACAGTATCAGATTGCAGCCTCTTCAATTTACAGAATGCTGCTATAAATATAAAGTGTGTGTGTGTGTGTGTGTGTGTGTGTGAGTGTGTGTGTGTGGGGTGAGTGAGAGAGAAAGTGAGAGATGTGTTTTATCCAACTATATCACAGAAAATAATTTCAACTTTTAGAGTTTTCATTAAAAAAAGAGAAGCATCACAGCTTGCCGTTTTCTGAGGCGCTGTAGTCAAAAGTTGTTTCTCGGGGGAATCTGCTTGAGATCAGATTCTAGGCAAGCTTGATGTAGACTGATGTTTAGTATAAACCAAAATGTCTACAACCCACAGGATAGAGGGCAAATTTATGAATGCTCCCTGTATTTGAGCCACAGTGCGTTTTGATCATTTCAAAACAATTCAAAAAGTTACAAACCTCAATCAGCTTATTGGCATGCTCACGGAACACCTGTGCGTACTCCTTGACTTCCTTCTCGTTGCCGTTCTTGGCGGCTTCAATCAGGACCAGGAGGGGAACATTGGTTTCCAAGAAGGAGTCAGAGACATGGTCCATTACAGCTTTACGCAGCTGTGAAGAAAGAAATGGAAAAGGGCACTGTTAAAGTAATATGTCCCCCTGTGTATATGCAATGACATCTTACAGCACAGCTTGTAGACCAGACTACAAGGCACACCCACCCTCCATATACAAGGTAGACAATAGCCTAGTAGGAGGACAGCTAGACAGCTATATTAGCTGTACTACAGAAAAACATATATTCTCTCTGTTCCAGCAAGGAAAACAAATATTTTTACATTAATGACTGTGTGCAAAAATCAATGTGGGGTTATACGAGAGATGGAGTGACAGAAAAAAGGAAACAAACCTGTCTGCGCAGGTCCCTGGTCTTCTTTGTCATCCTGTCGATGGCAGTGTTCAAGGCATCACTCCTGTCCTTCCTGCCCGCCTGAAACATGGACATGAGAGAGGGATTAGTGGGTTGTGTGGTGCCGATAACTCATCTTTTCCTTGGGGAAGACACGTTGACATCATCATGGTTACCAGCTGTATAATCAATAACTTTGTCCAAATCAGTTACAGATTTAAAAATAAACCAAAAAAATATATTTTTTGGTATATATATTTATAGAATACATATTTAATTTTCCACAACAGCTGTCTCAAGTGGATGTCCACATGACTTAATACGTTTTAATGATTCCAAGTCTAAGGATGAGATTGAATTTTCTCAATTTGGGTCCCAGGTTAAAAAAAAAGTTCAGGAATCTATGGGCTGTTGTGAACAAGAGCAGAAATTAACAAAGCTATGCATATAACATAAGAATATACAGGAAAATAATAGAATCCCATGAAGAGGAGATGCTTACTTGGTAGCAAGCAACTAATGGGTATATGGATTAACAAAAGGAGTTGGTAAAGTGGATTTTGACTGTGAACAAACCACGAATGTAGGCAAACGTATCTTAATCACCTGTAAAAATATATATATATTTCGGTCTTTAAAAAAAAAAAAAAAAAATGTAAAAAATTAAAACATCAAGCTAAGATACTGTATTGCAACTTTGAAAATATTAATATTCCAAAATTTCCCCCCCAGTTTCCATTTCCCATCTCTTCAATGGGGTGAAAGTTGGGGTGAGCAAAGGGTCACAATTTACTGCACACAGCTAACGGTGTTAATTATGCACAGTAAAGCTGTGGCAAAGATGCCACACAGCTAAGCAGCAGTCAAAGTCCTAACCACTGTTCCCCACTGGTAGCAGAGAGACGTTCAGTCACATACCCCAAATTGCTCATGCGCAAGTGAAAATCTAAATCTTTCAGGAATGATGGAGAGAGAGAGAGAGATATAAGGGAATAATAAAATTAGAGGAAAATTAGATGAACAGGAAAGGGCAAAAGAGAAGGCAAAGAAGCAGTTGGACTCTGGGCTGTCCCATCCCCCTTACACTGCTGACATCAATTGCAACATAACAGCATGTATGGTGGTGGCATTGACCTGCCCCATCCCCCACTGCCCTTTGCCCATCAGGGGGTTGTGTACATAGTTAGGGGCCAGGCAGCTCCAACGGCACTAATCCACTGTGATTTTGTGCTGGCTGGATGCAGTGCTGTGGCAGGTTCTCTAGTCTGCTCTGCCCCTACTCTTTCAATCCCATTTCATTCATGCCTAGCCTGTATTTCATTTCCACACTGGAGGTTCTGAAGCACTTCTTCAGGTGCTTATTATGGAGGCGGTTTCTCTGCAACGTCTTTTATGATACTCAAGTGAGTCTCTCGCTACCTGTCTCCTTTAGGACAGATTTAGGAACATCCCTTTTCAATAAAACCAGAAGTCCCCTGGATTGTGGAAAAATAATTTAAATGAAAATAAAGTGCCCTCTTTGGGCCTAATGGTCATGGACCGCTTTGTTACTGATCTTCTTCCAGCCAGTTCCCCTAACTGGAGGTCCAATCAGATTTTCACTTTGCTTTTCTTTTCAAACAACATTTGGAGATCCAAATCAAAAGCTAGCACAGGTCAAATCCAGGGAGTATACATCATGCCGCCTGAGACTTAAGCGTGTTTTTTTCCCTCCCTTTTTTTCCTCTCTCACACTCTGCAGAGGAGTCCCAGCGGGAGATGGAGTCTACCACAATAAATGTGAGAATGACGGCGGCATGCCAGTCAAGTGACCTGGAAAGTCACAGCCAGATGCATGTTCAGTCTTGGTTTAAGACCTGAGAATTATGTTATTACATTAAGTTATGAGGGTAAATATTTGGTGCTTTTTTTTGTTGAGTGCAGTTGGTCAAATCCTGACTAGCATGGTAAATGAACACACAGTGGTAACTGGAGTCAGTTCCTAATTACAGTGTTGACCAAATATTACAACATAGTACAACACAACAACAATCATCTAAGAGCAATTAAATGGCATATATATTTCAATTAACAAACTTGTCTGAAAAATTATTCAAACTCAGTTCAGTGGGCATGGGATGCAAGTTAGCTTTTCAATACCAACTACTGCCAAAGCGCATAATAAGATTTTCATTCTGGGCTTTCATAAATCAGAATTTCTGTGTATAACAGGTGCCAGGAAAAGAGAGTTGAAGTTGGGTATGGAAATTAGAGTTAAACTTTATATTATATCCTGTATCTCTCATCTTTAGATGCTTAAAATTTTGTCCACTCTGAGTACCCTCATACCCATCTCCACCCACATTTAATTATTAAGGAAACCAGACTGCACTTCCACCCACTGAAATGCAGATGTCATTCTCAGTGTGGCATTCTGTAAGGTGCTGGAAGTATAGCCCTCTTTCAACAAAACCACAAATCAAATTCATTTTTCTTTGCCCGGCACTGAAAATGACAAATTAACAGTGATTAACAGCATTTTGATTACTCTGATCTTACCTTGTGCGTCACACCATCAAGCAAAGTATAGGGCCTAGTCTATTACATGTGCAAAGCTACTCTAATTTTACTTCGGAGCAGCTGGCCATACATCACATGCCTGTGCTCAAAAATTAAAGCACTGCACTCAGGATGTATAAATTATGGATAACAGCCAGACACCCTATCTTAGCATTTCTATAGCATACACGCTCCTGTTCAGAGGTATGGCATTGCAGTACACCCGTCTACCTTTACCCTTCCTTATGTTGTCTAAAGTCACATGTAACTAAGCACACTGTTTAGTAATTTTATTTTGTTTATGTGCCCAGTTTACATACGTATACGGCAGACGCAGAGGCAACAGCGAGGCGAGGCTGAGATTTAGAGCCATGGTTAATTTCAACAGCGAGCTGCCGCAACACGTTGGAGATATCAATATTCTGATGGTGACGAGCCAGTGGGAGGGAAGGGGGGGATGCAAGGGGGAGGAGGAGGAAGACTGAGGTGCCCAAGCACTGTGTACGAGGCAGAGAGCAAGTGACTGAGCAAGAGAGCGAGAGTGTGCGTGTGTGTGGGGGAGAGAGAGAGAGAAAAAAAAGAGAGACAGAGACGGAGGGAGAGAGCAAGAGAGAGAGCGAGAGTGAGCGAGAGAGAGAGCGAGAGAGAGAGAAACAGTAGTGATGATCGACGCCAGGCTGCCACCACTCTGTAGCAGTGAGTGGCTGCAACAAAAAGCACAGAATAACATCCCGGACTCTCTGCTCTGCTTTTTTCTCTTCCCCTGCGTCTCTGCAAGCAGACGAGGGCTCCGCTCACTGCTCTGCAGAGGCTATGCTGAGACTGTGCTGGCGACAGGAGCAGGGTCTCTGGCTGCCATCAACAAGTTAGGGTTGGAGGACCCCAGTCATGAAAGAGGAACACTTGATCTTCAATTAACCAACTGAGCTGACATCATTGCGGTGGAAGGGAAACAAAAGGGGAAAAAAAAAAAAAAAAGAGGGGGGGGGTCTGTTCACTGGAGTCGTTCCGGATGCAACTGATCAACTTACAAAAAATCATCAAGGATTCGTAGGAGGAAGAAAAAGATTGAACCCTTTCTTTAAGCTTGGATTTTAAAGGACTAAAAGGGGACTAATAGGAATAAACAACGTCTTGGGACATGGAATTTCATATTTTGTTTCAATTGGGTGGGCTCAGAATTGCTTTATTTCAGAAGAGCCTGATTCCTTTTGTGTTTACTCAAAAGGTTTTTTTCCCTTTGGATTTTTGTTCCATCTGGCTGCTCCAAGAGTCTGCGGAAAAGGACAGTTGAATGCAGCCTCCGATGTGCACAAAAGAATGGGTAAGTTAGCCCCTTTATATGGCAGGTCTGGACATGAATAGGGAATAAGAGTAAGAGCGAGGGAGGCTGAGGACTAAAAGCTATTCAGCCCTGTCTATTTACTGCAATTGTCCTTCATTTTTCCTTCTTCACTGACACTCGAGTTAGGAATGTATGAATTTATAATAGGATATCCATTTCGTAACAGACTACCATAAGCTCTTAACTGATGAAAAATAGTAATTCCAAGTAATTTTTTCATGCTTAAGCAGCTTTGAGCTGCTTAAGCATGAAAAAATGACTGGTAGACAATGGCAGGAATGGTACGAACCTGCAGAAAATCCTATTTGATCAAACCGAATGACACGCCATTGAGTGTGAACAAAATAAGATGAACATATATGGTCGGGGAGTGGGATCAAAGTCCAGCTCATTTGCATGTAATTAAGCATATTAGGAGCATATGTAACTGACGTCTCCATTACACCCAAGCTAAAAGAATCATGCTTATATACACTGTGAAACTTGTAAATGTGAAATTCATGTAAAAAGGTGATGTATGTATGACAGACAGAAAGAGAGCGCACACAGAAAACACAAATGCTACCACGCATCAGTAATAAGTGCTCTGCAGAGATTAGCTTTCCCGCCCCACAGTTCATTTTCTTATCTTTGAACCCACCCCAGGTTTCCATTCAAGGTGGCCATTGGTGGGACCTGCACCAGCGGCTCTGTGTCTGTGTGTGAACAGCATGCTGCTGCTGTGCCTGCTGCCTTCTGCGTCGTGCACAACCTGCCCTCAGAAATGCCGCTGTGAGGACCTGCAGTTCTACTGCGACACCCAGGGGCTCCAGGCACCCCCAGATGGCGTGGACAAGGGGGCCCTGGGGCTGTCACTACGCCACAACAGCATCACTGAGCTAAGCCCTGACCAATTCTATGGCTTTAGCCAGCTCACATGGCTACATCTAGACCACAACCAGATTACCACAGTACAAGAGGATGCCTTTCAAGGGCTCTACAAGCTCAAGGACCTCAATCTGAGCTCCAATCGCATCACCAAGTTGCCCAACACAACCTTCATCCACCTCATCAATCTCCAGATACTGGACCTATCCTTCAATCAGATGACAGCATTAGAACCAGAACTGTTCCATGGGCTGAGGAAGCTCCAGATACTCCACCTCCGCTCCAATTCACTTCGCACCACGCCTGTTCGGGCCTTCTGGGACTGCCGCAGCCTGGAGTATCTGGGCCTGAGCAACAACCGCCTCCGGAGCCTGGCCCGGAACGGCTTTGCTGGGCTCATTAAGCTCAGAGAGCTCCACTTGGAACACAATCAGCTGACCAAGATCAACTTGGCCCATTTCCCTCGCCTGGTTGCCCTCCAGTTTCTATATCTGCAATGGAATAAGATCAGCAATCTGACATGTGGCATGGAGTGGACCTGGACCACCTTGGAGAAGCTGGACCTAACAGGGAATGAGATTCGTGTCCTGACAGCTGATGTGTTTGAAACGCTGCCAAACTTAAAGATTCTGCTGCTGGATAACAACAAACTGAGCAGTCTGGATCCCCAAGTCATGGATATGTGGCAGTCTCTGGGTACCATTGGGCTATCCAGCAACCTTTGGGAATGTACCAAAAGGATCTGCTCTCTGGCCACTTGGCTAAGCACCTTTAAGGGAAGGTGGGAACATTCCATTCTCTGCCACAGTCCTGAATATGCCCAGGGTGAGGAGATACTAGATGCCGTTTATGGATTCCAGCTTTGCCAGAATTTTTCAGCGCCAGTTGTACAGACCATTAGTACAACCACAGACGCCACTACGACCCCAGAGGTCACAAGCTCCCTGTTTGGAATTATGCAGCAGACCCCCACACAGGACTATGCAGAGGTTTTTGGGAGCTTTACCACAGTCACCACCACGACAACCACGACTCAAACACCACGCACTGCTCAAGCGACCACCACTACATTGGAAGAGGCAGCTGTCACAGATGACTTCTCTGTAACGGACAATACTGTTCTCACTCATAGGGTTATCATTGGAACTATGGCCCTGCTATTTTCATTCTTTCTCATCATTTTCGTTGTGTACATCTCACGGAGGTGCTGCCCTCCCACCCTGCGCCGGATACGCCACTGCTCGGCTATCCAGAACCGCAGACAGATGAGGACCCAGCAGCGGCAGCCTATGGCAGATCTAGCTACACAGGTACCCTATAATGAGTATGAGCCCAGCCATGAAGAAGGGGCACTCGTGATCATCAACGGCTATGGGCAGTGCAAGTGTCAGCAACTGCCTTATAAAGAGTGTGAAGTATGAACTCTTATTTATTCCTAGAGCATATGGTTTGCCATTTGACCATTTCAGAAGATACAGGGTTTGCTTTTTTGATTTTTTCCAGTTTATATAAAAAGCATAATTTCTACAAGTGAGCTTCGAGAATACATGAGAGCTGTTGAATGCCAAGATGACAAGGGGTGGACATGACAGTTTAGGGATGATGTAGAGATAGTCACAAATTTATTTTTCTATGAATGCAAGGTTGTTCATATCAGGCAGGGGCAATCATTTTAAAGAGGAAAATTGTAAACTGTGAGATCTGTCTCCACATTGTCACTATATTCTGCAGCACAGAGAAAATGCTTAGCCAAATGGCCCTCTGCTAAGGCAACACAACTTAATAATGGAGGAATCTGATTTACAACAGAATATCTTGTTTCTTTTAAAAAGTAAACAAGTATTTGAAAACACATTTATAAGCTGCATAACAGACACTGTAGGCCACTCACACAATCACTTTGGACAAATGAATTGGATAATTTTCTTTTATCAAATGTTTTTTTTTTAGTTTTCAATTGACGTGTTTTGGGAGTACTATGAAATATTTAAGACTGTGAATATCAAATTCACAATCTGAATTATAACTGAAAATCAAATGTCAACATTGTTTGGTAATCATGTTAAAAAAATAAAATAAAGAAAATCCTCTCCTCATCAGAGAAGGGCCCTGAAATTCTGTTCAGTAAACACCAATGATGGTATTCTTTTTTCAAAATTCTATTTGATTCACTTAGCCCAGTCTATAACCTTCCATCAAATCTCAAAGCTAAGCATTGTTCATGGAAAGGTTAATGTCCAATATACCACAGTGCTCGCTTAGCAAAAATATATGGATGTCTTCCTCACCTGGGACTTCAAGAGGAAATGTATTAGACCCTTAAATGTACGCACTCATTCACCACCGTCTCACATATCTGTGAATGGATAAGATGACCTGTACATGGTTTCTTCAACTCCAAAATGCCAAACACACTGTGACCGTAATATTTCCAATAGCTTAACCTAGCAACCATTGTTTACTGAATCGCAATCCAATATACCAGGGGCCAACATACACACCAGCCAAGGTAAGAAAGTAGCAAGTAAAGGGGTAATGAACAACAAAAAGGCCAGAGAGGAGACTGTTTCGTACTGAAAATAAAACCTTTCCCAGTAGCCCAGTGGTGGAGCAGCCTCTTTACTGCTTAGACACTAATCAGGTCTGACAGGCTCAAGATTGAACCAATTAAGGCCAGGCAAAAAGAATCTAATATTCTGTCACCCACACCAGTGATCCAGCAACATTTAGCTTGTTCGGCCACTCAAAAATAGTTCTAGTAGAAACATCCTCCACACCAGACAAGAAAATCTTTGAACCTTTGTTTCAAGATCCTGTTCTTGTTAGAGGTATTGAGTTGACGTTTCTTGTCTTTGGTTAAAAAAGGGTCATGATGAATAATAAATATTATAACAATTCCATAGGAAAAGTCACAAGTGTTAAGTTAAACTGTGGTGGATACCCCGAGAGCAAAGAAAAAAATGCAGATCCACTGATAAGCAAACAGCAAGCCTGGGCCAGGACACATTTGTATGCAGCAGGGAGAGGATGTGCATTAGCATCAGACTAAAGCCGCTGCTGCAGCTCCGCACTTCTTTGTGTTCAGTTCGGTGGTGGGGGCAGGGTGAAAGAGAGAGAAAACGAGGGGAATTGATGGGACGATGGAGAGGGGCAACCATGGGGTAATGTCTTGGCTTATCTAAGCCAATGAGCATCCTTCCGGGCAAGTAACGGTACTCATAAGGCCAAGTGAAGCAGGGAGGGGAGAATGGAATGATAAATATTGACTGACAGCACCGTGGGCTTGAAAGACACGGAGTTAAACATCACATTGACATTCACACAGCAGTAAGACTGATTTCACTATTAACTCACAGATAAGCTATCAAAACAAATAATGTTTAACCAAACAAAAATGCAGGTAAAATCGTTAAGTATGGAATTTGAAAAATGACATGGTCCGGATTAACTTTTGGCTATGTCTGACAAAGTCAGTGTTATAGGTTATAAGATGCTTCTGAATATATATCGCCTTGAAGGGAGGTAGACTTGTTAGAATGTCCGACTGTGAGCAATGGGAACGCAAGGCATTGGCTGGTGCCCCCTAGAGGGCGCTATGAGGTCTGTGGTCTCATCTTCCTACAGAGCTTGTATGTACCATCTAGATTTGGCTTCAAACATAAAAATTATAGTTCCTGCGTCTCAGTACATGTTCCTAGAATGCCCACAATTTCTTCCAATCTGAGGAAAATCGTCGGCATCTGTGAAATAAGACCAGACACATACATCCATTCAAAGTGTAGCAATTCAGCAAGGGTCAAACAATTGAACCATGCTATGGAAGGACAAGTTTCAGTGTAAACCAAAAATTGTAATACTTCACATTTGAATTCAAGAAAAAGAAAATAGAATACTGATTAGTTTCCAAAGCCAAGCACCTCCACTTTGTCTCTAATTTTGTTTTCCTACGACTTCGCACTGCTTTTAATATTGCCCTTACAATCTGTCTTGCATGTTCAAAAGTCAGAACTGAGTTGAATTTTTCTTACTGTCATTCAACAAACATTGTGGAGAGGCCTCGTTTCTGATAATGGCAAGAATGGGGATGTGTGTGGATTTTTTAAAAAAGTTTTGTCAATCATTTGACATTTCACTGTTTAAGATAAAGCTTGTACTAAGTGACTGAAAAATCCACACAATTTGTAGAAATATGCATCCCTTTGCACTTTGGCTCTTTGTCAACTGTTTTTGGTTCCTCTTGTCATACTCTAGCCCTGTTCCCCACCCTGCCTAAAAATTAAAAAAAAAAAAGAAAAAAAAATATGAGTGAACCAACCCCCTTTCTCTTACCCAACCTCTTTGTGCAAAATGAATGCTTTTCTCTTCCCTGTTCCTTTTGTATTGTAATATGTACAATTTCATATCTGTATAGTGGATAAGATGTGGCAAACTGAAAAAAAATCTTTTTCCCCCTTAAAACATATATTTTTTAAATAAAATGGTTACAATTTATTGAGTGTTTGCTAACTGATGGATGCTCACGACTCTGTTTGGTCTTTGAAATAATGCCCAATTCCATCATTTGACCATTTTACCCAATATATTTTGGTCCAACTTGTAAAACTTTAGGACTGTAGTGAAAATCTTTCAGCTGACTGGATAAGCAAATACAGCCCAACCTTTAATGAAGTTGACATGCTACAGATGATTGGTGAAAATGCTAGAGGTACGCTTCATTACAACATGACTTCCATGTGTTATAGTAGTGTTAATTATAATGGGTTTGGTATGGGGTACCAAGGGTTGAAGGGTTTATCCCATCCCATTTCCCTTCCACCAATGCATGTCAACACAGTGATTACTAGACAAATGATAATGCACTAGCCTATGTTACCCTGGGTGATAGAACTATAAGAAATCAATTTAATGGTTTATCCCAAGTTGAACAGCATACATTTTTATTCATCAAAATACACTATTTGCTAAGCCTCACCAATACATGTAGTGAAAAACGGGGGCACTGGTAATCTGTCAGTAATTTCTTTTGAGGCACTGTATTCTAGTTCTTGCTTAATAAAATTTCAGAAACTGCAACAAATGTTACGGGGGTGCTTGAAAATATTTTTGAAGAGTAAATAACTTGATATCAATCCAGCTCTGGCACTTCCCTGCCCTTATAAACCAAGATTACATGCTGCCTGAATAATTCCCATCAAATGTAGGCACATTTGAGAGAGCCATCTCAGGCCCCAAGGGTCGAACGGTGCTGCTGCAGCCATGATAAATACACAGTGATTGACAGTGGTTGAAAATGATTATCTAAACCACTGATTCATGGTTTAAACAAAATAGAAATGGGAGGAATTACCTCACAGTTTTGCTGTAGGCTTACTTGTCCCATTTCAGTGTATTTTTGCTTGGTACTTTGAACGAAAACCTTTCAGAAAGTGCATATAACACTGCCCCAATTCAGATAGAGGGCTGAAACACGTTACTAAGTGCGGTGGTTAGGACAACTATTATCATAGTGAGAAGGCACTGAGATTTTATATAATAGAAATGAGAAAAAACTAAAAGTAAAAGTTATCAGTAAATCCAGATCTAGTCAACTTTGCAAATAACAATTCACTACTTAAGCAAAAAATAAGCAATTAAGTATAAAAACAGTTATTCACAATGTAACTTTTCTGATTTGCAACACCACATAAAATACTTTTCAGGTCGAAATACTAGGAAAGTAAATATAAAAATCTGCTCGTCAAAAAAAAAAAGAAAGCACTCCAGACTTTCGGAACTGACAAAGCATCCTAATAAACAATACTGATATTAGAGATGACACAGCAAACAATTTTTGGATGCACTGATAACTTCCTCAAATAACTGGGAGAAAAATCATTACAGAATTGTGTGCATGTTTGTGTGCATGTAAAATGGCTTTTGTCCCAAAAGAAGATTCCATGCAGGACTACATTGGCACAGTATAGAATATCTTGTAGGCTCAACAACTGCTTGAAATTTCCAAAGGCTACATCTGAGACATTGCAAGATAGATATTTATTACCACCACATGTGACATTTCATATGCTCGAAACATCACATGTAATGGTAATAAACGCCATGGGAGCGGACTCTATATTGCAATAATTGCCTGTTTTTCTGTCCAGGACCTTGTATTAGTTTGGATGTGCGTGATATTGCATATCTTTACATCCGAGATAACCCCAAGACATGTACCCTGTACTTAGGCTACATGTCCATGCACAGAGTACCCAGGAAGAATTCACAACATTTCTCGCTGAATGTCAGCTTATTAACAAGCAGTTCATATGATGTAGAAAAGGTCCTATTAGTGTGTATTAGGGATACATTTATTGGTGACCATTTACTCCTGTCTCCAACAGCTTGAAACAAGAGTTTGTCCTAACCTCTAATCAGTGATGGCCCATCAATGTTGAGCACCACAGTCAATGAATTGGAATCTATGGAAGTAGCAGACTGTGACAGCATCCAGGATGGGTTATTTTTTTTTTTTTTTTGGGGGGGGGGGGGGGGGGGGGGGATCAGGGTACGGTTTCTGTTTTGGAACTGATACCACTACTGTATATACACCCTATATACCGTACATGAAGCAAACTTTGTTGTAAACATTGAGGCAAACATTGTATGAATCCATTAAGTCTTCAATTTATTGACATATTCCATTTATTCTGAATGGGGCAGGTTGTCAATGGTGTACGCTGCACATCAGTATGACATCACAGATTATACTCTAAATTGGTTTCCAACTTTGAGATTTGATAGTGTTCACAATTGTCAGTTATTTAATGGAGTGGTAATTCACTTGAAGGCATAGTGGAGGAGTGGTGACAGTTTTACATAAAGGCTTTGAATGTGGACATTTAAATAGAGAACCAAGAGATCCAGATATATCCACGCTGCACCAGAGTCCTCTGTCATAGATTCTGCTGTCAGTGACATCAGGAAGGGGTCTAACTGAGATGCTTTAATGGGTAAGTTTGTCATGCACTGAATGAAATAAATCTGTAGAGATAAACTACTCCCGTAATGCCAGAGACAGGTCAACCTCACAGAAAATGTTTTGTTTAAATTATTAAATATTGAACCCAAGCAACAAAGGTTAGTCAACTCTAAACACTGACGTGCAGAAACGGCCCTCTAGTTTGTTTTATTTTGGTGGCATTTTTGGTGATAAGCAGTCATTACTGTGGTGATTTTGCACTGCACTTTCCAGAAATTATTTTGCAATCAAACAGCTTCGCCAGTACAGTGATGTCTTTTCTGTTGATTATGATTAACGAAAAATTGATTAATGTTGGGGGTTGAATCTTCACTAAGTCAGAGGAATGCATGTTAAAGATGTGTTCTATCAAAATGAAATTTTACTCTAAGGCACAATTAAATTACACTACAATATCTTCATTCTATATACAGTATAAAGAAGTCAGAGATAGTTGGTGAAAGAATAATATTGTTCAGAAGGATACTATGGTTTAATGCCAGCTAAATTGTCAATGGACCGAGACCATAAATGACAGCCTCCTGGATTCAAGTTCATTCACTCCCAGCCCATGCCACATTACAAAGTGCATTCAGCCGTTCTGATATGCTGTTTAAGCATGTCAAAAACTGTTGGATGGGTAATGACAAAGCTGCCACTATCTTTATGCACCTGGTCCACTGTTGATTATAGCAACTACAGCAGCCCTGACCTCGCAGAATCACATCGCCCAACAGAGTTCCTATTGCTCTGAACATCCATCTACAGTATGTCTAGAATATAATATATAGATAGATATACAGGATAGACAGTAACTGATATTGCCGGATATATACAGTATATATATTTTTTCTGTTTTTTCCAATCTATCCCAGCCTTCAGTTATGAGATAAATACCTGTGTACCAAAAATAAAGCACTCAAAGCAAGAACACTGCTCTCTACAAGTTTTAACACTAAACATTAGGCTAGAATGCTTCCTTTATCTCCAACACTGTTACCTAGGAAACAGCATTGACGCACATTCAGAAAAAACTTCATTAGCAATCTTGGGTTTCCCTGACAAAGCAATTCATTATCCTTACTGCTTTAGTTGAAGCTACCTATAAATGTGCTTCCTTATTTATTGTGGCTGTTTCCCTTCCATGACGCATTACACTGAACAGCCAAATCAATGAGCTATCAAGATTTCTCACTAAGAGGCCACTAATTCAATCCATTTGGAGACAAAATGTTTGCAACACTGTCACAGCATTAGAAATATTTCAATTCTATACAATTTGAAAATTCTCATTAAGCTGTTAAATCTAATCAGGGAAATACCACTAACTGTGTAGATCTTGCCAAATCTACAATTTTGTGCCCTTTTCTCAGAGAAAGTAAAAGGTTGTGCTAGCCAATCAGACTTAGGTTTCGACATCAACTTTGTCTTGTGAGTCACAGCGGACATCAAACATACACTTATATAGTCTCCTCCCAACAGGTGTATCATTCTCATTGGATAATTCCTCCGAGGGAGGGAAATACATGAGCCAATGTCCAAGTACTACATATCCAAAGTGAAAAAGAAACAACAATGACATTTAAAATCTATATAGATGCAAACACAAACGTATAAAACCAAGAGGTGATGACATATAGACTGTTAGAGGAAACATGTTAAATTCAGTTCTTCATTAAGGCCAAAAGGCTAGACTGTATTTAGAGTGTGAATTCAGTATGCTTCTCTACAAAGCAGCCATGTCAACACCTCTTGGGGAGGAAGAGATTTTTTCTATGCCCCAAAATTTCAATGATAGCTGCAGAACCATGATTAACTTGCACATAATGACATGCAATAGCATAATCCATGTTGTGTGTGCGAATTGCAGTCGTATGTTCAGCAATCTTAAGACCTTAAGAGGTCATTTTGTTTGTCCAACATACACCAAACCACACAGACATTTCAACAAATACACAATCTGTGTGCTACTGCATTTGATGAAATATGTATTTTTTGCCGGTACGTGTGGGAGTAAAATCTTTGGTGTTAGTGGAGTTGGAGCGTTGCGTGCAATGACCACAGCGGTAAAAACCCACGGGTTGGTAACTTAACCATGAGGAAGTGGTGGTGGGTTTGCACATGGTGGAGTGGACGAGCCGGTGTCTCAAGTTACAGAACGTTTGAAAGTGATAAATGGGGGCATCAAGCTAATATTGTTTAAGGATGGGTCGCTTTGGAGAACGTTCCAATGTTAAAGGATAACATCGTTGACTTTGCCTGCCAAAGTGGGGGAATATGTGGTGGAAAAGGCAATGCAGGCAGGGGTCACTGATTTGGACCTCTTAAGTAAAAGGGATTGCCAGTAAGGAAACCCGTTTGAAACCTATAACGTTCAGGAAGACAAGAGTCCTGAGATGTATGATTTATCTGAAGGCAATTTATGTGGAGCAGTTTGAAGTAAGCTACCCACCTGTAATAACCATTTCAATTTGAATGGCTCTTTTTTGATCAGGCCAATAGGAAGCAAGCTTCAACAATTAACCTGCAGTCTGTACCCAGGCAGGGAACTCACTGAACTGATGAGCCCGACTCCAAGGCCCCAGCAGCCTGCAGGGTTCAAGGACTCAGAGAGGCCAAGTATGTCTCAGGTATTCATTATGAGGCCTCCAATAAATCTAGAAAATGCTTACTAGGAAGGACATATTGATCTGGACTCTCATCAGCAAATACTCCCCTAATGTATTTACTGCCCAACACATTTAAAGCCATTGCTCAACCACATCATTGGGGAATCCAAAAGCACAGAATAGTGGGACAGGTAAACTAAGGATGCACCGATACCGATACTGGTATCGGTATCGGTGCCGATACCAGGCTAAAATGGAATATCGGAGATTTTACCCAAGACTAAAATCTGATACCGAAAGCCATGAGTAACATGTAAGAAATAAAAGCAAACTGTCTTGATTTTATGCATGTGTGGCACATAGAAGCCTGTATTTCTCAAACAGTGGGAAAAACAAGGATTTTATCTCAATAATTTTGTCCATTGACCCCAAACTAAGGAAGTAAGCCTGCACTGTTCAGTAAAAGTAATGGATCGGAACTCAGTATCGGCCAATACTTAAACTTTCATACTCGTAATCGGTATCGCCATTGAAAAAGTGGCATCGGTACATCCCTAGGGTAAACCAGAAGTACTTTAAAAAGGAAAAATCCACCCAAAACAGCTATTGGTGATGCTTACAATGGGGTAACGGCACAGTTTTAATGAATCCATTAGAATCATGTGTCACTATTTTAAGTATATTATCTATTAGAGAGATTTTCATCAAGTACCTACACAGTATTATTGTGTAATTACTTTTTCATAGGTCAATATACAGGTTAATACCCTGGAATAAGGCCATTGTAAAATAAAATGTTACCACAAGTAAAATCTCAAATATTTATATAATAAGTGGTTGTTAATGATTCCTTATGAATATCAACAATGAGTCTACTGCTTTTCTCCAACACACCTCCACAAACGTTTTTGGATGTGCAAGTTTTCCACTTGTGTAAAAATAAATAACCCTAACCCACAGAATATCCAATATCAAGCCAACTTTACTCCTGTCACGTATATACGCAATCCAGTCACAGCTAAATGGGACAAGTTCATGTCCGTCCTCTGGAGGCTGCCCAAAGGCATTCTGGGATGTGTAGGAAATCACTAACTGTAGTAGAAGTAGACAAGGCAGGTTGAGGGAAAGTGCTATAATAAAATGGCAAAGTACAACACTTCATCACAAAATAACTCCTGGAATGCACTGAACATCACAGATTGATGATATATATCAGTGCAAGAGTATCCAAGGGTGGCATTTTCCTTTAAGCCATTGAAGACAACCAGACAACTACACTCTGCATGAAAAACTTCATTTAGGCATTTTGGTTATCGACACCTTAATTAGACATTTTGATAAATGACAAGCTTGAATAATGAACACAGCTTTTCTCTAGAATTAGGGCTGTATGAGGGAAAAAAAGATACGCAATGCAATGTTGTTTTTTTTAATTCAGAATTGATTCTGCAAATCCTAATATTCATAGGCTACTTCTACTTCCGTTGCTTTAAGAGAAGCAGGTTTCACTTTTATTAAAACCTCAGTTTCTCTAGATGTTTCTCTAGCAATCTTTTAGCAGTAGCCCTGAGAAGTATGATGCATTAAGTACAGAGCCACTTGACCAAACTACGCCCGTTCAATATTAAGGGTGGGTGGTATTAAGCCAGTGCCAGTAAATGTCAAGGCAAATGTTTGGGCATTTCAGATTCAAAAACAAAAAGGAGCAATGAATTAAATAAAAGGAACTTTATCCATAAGCTTTGCCATTCAGTATTAGAACACCTTGGTAGCACGACAAATTTACACCCACACTCAGATGCTTTCCAGCAGCCTGTAGTTAAATTGACAGAATTGAGTCAGTTTACTTGTGTGCATATTTAAGTTTAACTACTAAGAGTTGAGTATTTTCAGTGAGTATGTTTACATGTTATTGCAAAGTATTTCAGTGCACTACAGAACACAGAAGTGTGTATTATTACCTGTTCAAGAGCACCTCTATAAGAGCCGGGCTCTGTGTGTTCATTGGTTTGTTCGTTCGTGTGCAACACTTTTTGCAATGTGCAGTGCTTAGGGGAATTACAGTATGAGCCCTTTAGAGTACACAGAGCCACAAAAGCCCTGCATAAGGGAAACACAGTGTGCGCTCGTACACCAGGCTATACACTATTAGTCCCACCTCTAGGTTGGTGTGCAGTATATACACATACCAGGAAGTGGCTCAGTGATTTCCTAACTGTAGCAGCTAAGTCAACGCATGAATTAAATATTTTGTTAAGCGATTCTTGGTTACAACAACACGGTGCTACCATGGCACTTTCGTGTTAGAAGGTGGAGTTTTTAAAGTCAACTTAATTTCACTCCAATCATGCATACCCCCCCCACCTACAAAGCACTAGCACACATATTTAATTTGCCTAATTTACTGCCAATTTCAGTCATATAAAATGCTTACATAATCAAAATCAAGTCATTCAGTGAGGTCACTGGCAATACCCAGCCTTACTAAGAACTACTAAGTACCTCTAACGTGTATGAACAAGGAAAGATAGATCCAAGTAATATTATTTCCTTGGGTACTTGTTAAAACTTTTCAAGAAGAAATTTTGCTCTTCTTCAAGTATTAACATTGAGAAGTGGGGGGGAAAGCCTTAATACTGGTGGTGACAGCAGAACCCCAGAGCAGCAACTGTTAGAGATTGACTGATCCTGAACTTCTGTAGAGTACACGCTGAGAAGAGAAAATGTCGCCCCATCCCCTGTCAAGCTGAGAATCAGAAGGGGTGGCTAAGAGTGAAAGAAGCTAGGAATGCAGTCTTCGCAAAACACTGTACAGCTAAAGAAAGGACACCTGTGAAGACTCCTGAAGGGTGAGCGTCTCCAAATACTGGCAACAAAAGCAAAGTCCTGGTCCATCAGCTATTTACTGGACTCCTACTGAGAGTGTGAGGAGGAGAGTGTGCCAGGTTTGGCAGGCTGCATCCATCTTCTACTGTGCAATCTGTCACAGGTGTCAACTCTGAACCAGAAGCAAAACCTTGCTAACCACTGAGCATTTAATAATCAATGGGTAATATTTGTCTTGACAGCAGCAAGTCAGCTATTTCTGGAACACCAATCTCGACAATTTCCAAAAAGAGTGTTTCTCCTGTATGACATGCCCAATTAAGTCACTAGGAAAGGAGTATGAGATCACAGATTGGATTTAGTTTGTGTGATAAAAATGAATCTAAATCAGCTCTTGTTCCATTATCAATTACTTGAGAGAAAGACATTATTCTTGCATTTTGCCCTAACTCAGGACATAAGAGTCAAAATACCATACGTCTTAAATGCAGGAGCTGATGTTGTGGGGTGTCATCCCACTGCCTAGCAACAACCTGAACTGCCACTGTGTCAATCACAGCACTATGCATGGTGAAGCGGAAAATTGCTCCATTTGGGTTGACATTCCTTCAACAATATTCTTCTAGCCAATTTGATCTGTAAAATAACTACTCTCCCACACTGTCCCCCAATCTCAAAACACTGCCGCTAGGAAATCAACATATCAGCTTGAAAGAGATCACAGAAAAACCTGGCATCTAAATAGATGACGCCAACAGTCAATACAATGAGGCAGACTTTACCCAAATGGTAAATGACAGTAATTGACAGCATATTGGGAACACTGTGAGGTCATTCTATTGACAGGGCTCTAAAATGCAATCATTTGGGTTGCAAATGTGAACCAGATTTGAATTGTGTGACCTGAAAATAAAATTTGGTGCAACTGCAATTCATTGTCTTAGTGCATTTTAAATTCAAGCAAACAAAGCAAAAACCCTTCTAGGTTATGTGCCAATTTCTAAGCTATGAGACGTCACCATTACCATATTTGACTCCCTGTGGCTCCCCCTTGATAATGGCTGTCAAAGTAGCACTATTGCAGCATTAAATGATTACAGGAAAATTTGTTCTGATCCAACATTATCGATGTCGGAGCCAGAAGGAATAAATAGTTTGTCGCAAAAATGAATCAAAAGTTGAGGCCATTTAAAAGTGACTTTGATTTGTCGTTGTTTCATTATGCATTGCAGCCTACATTTCCCATCCTTTTAGATGCATGGCGGAATAATAATGACTTGTGTGAGAGAGATGAGAGATTTGACCACAAGTTAAGCACACCACTGACTGAACATGTGACTCTTCTCTGCACCTTACAACTGGTGAGTGATTAAAACACCAGGAATATTCAAAAGTGGAACAACACTTGTAAATTTATTGAATTGCCTTATGAATGCTGACATTTTGCGAAGGAAGTAGGGACTTAAACAAATCATGACCAAAGATCGTGTAGAACCAAAAACACCCTGTTCATAAAAATAAGCTTTCCTCAAAGTTGGACCCTTGTTAATAGATCCCTTATGGTTAATTTATTCTTGAACAGTAATGGTGGTTGCATAGCCGCACAGGGTGTGTTTGGCGCCCACAGAAGGTTGCAGAAAGGGTCTGCAGACACACTATGCACATCTAGGAAAATGTAACTATGTGCCATTAGCTGCAGATGCTCCACATAGGTTTATTGGCTTGTCTAAGTGAGGCTGGATCCAAGATTGACTAATTTGAAGAGATCTGCGAAGCAAATTCACCTGTACCAGCATCTTCTAGCGATTACAAAATAATTTGACGATGATTCCTGGCAAGGAATCATCTGAAACCCAATATGGAAGAATGCAGCAGAAAGTGGAAAAATACCTAAGGGACAGATTTGTTAAAACAAAGAAAAAATGAACTAAACAAAAGCACCACATGCTCTGCGCATCCATGCGCAATACTATAAATGAGTGGTGGATGCAAGACTCTGACAGGAGCATTAGTAAATATTACTCCTGTTGATGGCTTAAAGTCTCAAAATGGTTAATGAAAGACAAGCCAACTGGCTTTTTCTAGGACCGTCTGGAACCACATGCTGCATTTTGTAGTCTATATTTTTTGCTGGCATTTATCTGTATGCATTAGGATATGGCTGTATTACCATAATTTAAATTCAAGTCCTGTACAATTCATGGGGAATCATACCTGGGGACACAGAATAAACACAGAACAACATAGAACAAACAAATTTTTCTACAGCCATTATACTAAGCGACCAAACTTAATTTAAAAATTATATATTGGAAGTAGATATTTGAAAATCTGACAAATACATTCGGGAAACTTCACTCAAGGTTTAAAAATAAAATAAAACAATATAAATTATAAAGATGTTTAAAACTCACTGAAAATATGAACCCAAAAAAACTACACCAAAAGCTTTTACTAAACATCACCATTAGATCCTTGAATTATTGGCAAGATTTCCCTTCATGCATACATTAAGACTGCACTTCAACTCTAAAGTGCTGAGTAATTACAAAATGAAATCACTCCTAAATTACTTGGCTTGAATATTACTAAATCGGGCACTCACAAAAGACCAGGAACAGACATTACAAAGAGAGAGCCATGTAGTTGTGACAAGAGAATAAGTTAATAGATAAATCACTGCAGGTCAGAAGGTAATACACCATTTCAATTCCATTTTTTGTTGGTTTTTGAGTTTGAGTATCCTGGCCTAACCTTATTTATGGATAAGGAAATCATTTCTTGCATCGAAATTTTTACTTAATTCAATTTCTTGACTTTTATGGAATGGGCACTGTGTCATCTTATTCAGTCATGCTAACAATATCTGGTGTCTAATTCACATGTACAACCAATATTAGGTGTAAGAATGAGAAGAGGTTTTACATTCATAGGGTTATGATTCAATTAGAAAACCCATCATGATTTCATCCAGTGCATCAGGGTTTTTATTATTTTCCCACCACTTGATTGCTTAATACCTCTAAATACATCATTAGACTTCATGATTAGAAACACTAGTATTTACTTCAGTTACATTCCCTTTTATTGTATACGTCTCTAAGCAGAACATACATGTATACGGCCTGTTTCATTTGACATTCACCTCTGAACTATTGAGTCCACAATTTAGACATTGTAGGCCTAATCAGACCCTAACCCTAACCCAGTTATGAAGGGTTTCCTCCAAGACCGGAAACAAACTTGGTTGTTTCCGAGAGAATATCATATTGGCTGTTCAATAACATCTAAGAATGTCAAAGGATATGAAGATTCAATATCTCTTACCAGTTTCAAAGGCAACAGCTTAAATCATACCTAGTCTTGCCTTAAGGCAAGAGTTATCTGTGGAATCAAAAGTAAAATAATTGTTTCTCGAGACCTCCTGGTAGCTTAGTGGCTTAGATGGCCATGTAAATGCGAAGTCATGGATTCGAATCTGACCCGGGACCTTTGTCGCATGTCACCCCCCTCTCTCTCCCAATCTTTCTTGTCTATCTCTACTTTGAACTCTTGAATAAAGGCGAAAATGCCCCCTGCCCTCACATTTAACAGCAATTAAATAAATGTCATAGGCAGATGGATATTTTTATGGAATTACTGTTCTCCAAGATCCTAATGAATACTGCCATGTTATATTGTCATCTGTTTGTCCCTGTTGATTAAGCAATCTGGACTGAAATGTCTATATAACACCTCTACATCAAATGCATATGTTACACGTTGAGTATGCGGTAAACATACTCTACACTGGTTCCAAAAAAACTCCCACTCCAATCAGGCACTGGGGAGGCAATATATTGTGAGGAGATAATGGGAATTTGCTTAATGTATTTTCAGTGGTGTATTTGTTTAATACAATGATGAAAGTCAAGCAACCCCTTTTTTCCTGTGTCATTTAATTCCCGCCTTGTGAACACAGTTTCCTGTTGCCTAGGTCAGTCATATTGGAAAACTGCACATCTGTTGAGCGCAAAGGCACTTGCTACAGCTATATGTGTGCACCTGTGAGTGCATGTTGAAACATATATAGCTGCGACTTGCCTCCCAGTGAGGTATCATACATTCATCACAGATCAATTCAGTGAGCCCATCTCACCACCGCCAATGTAATTCTCTGGGTAAAAACACCCTCACACACAAAATAACCGACTATAGATTCTAATCCTGCTATTATGTCACTTTCAACCATCTTTGTGCCAACAGGAGGAGAACAATAGTGTATTTGACTTATAGGAAACAGCCATTAAGGGGGGAAAACATTCACCATAAAAATTCATGTTGATTCCTCTGTTCTAGGGTAGTGGTATTTGTGAACATAAACAAGCCTCATGAAAAAGCAGAAACCACACAGTCACGGCTCTAATCCATGATTTCATACCAATGTCCCTTCTAGAGCTGCTCTACTGACAATTAATGGGAAAATAACTAAACTTAATACAGCTGTAACTATTATAGAATTGTCCTCACTATGGTAACAGAGTAACTTGGCTGTGCGATTTGCCGAATTACTGGCAGTCAATGCATGGGAGTGGGTACTTGTAGGGCTGAAACGATTCCTCGAGAAACTCAAGTAACTCAATTACTAAAAATCATCGATGCAAATTCTTTGCATCGAAGCTTCGTTTAATCCATATAACTATATACACACTCAGTGTTTCGCACGGATGATTATTACTGTTGCACAACGCGCTGGAGAAAGAGAGAGAAAATAGCGAGGGGCGAAGAGAAGAGACAGGCCAGAGAAAACGACAGAAAGTGTCCAAAGTTTCGGATCCAGTGTTGCCAACTTGGCGACTTTGTCGCTAGACTTAGCGACTTTTCAGACCCCCCTGGCGACTTTATTTCTCAAAAGCGACTAGCATCAAATCTGCCGACTTTTTCTGACCATGGGAAGCAATGTTAATGTGTTGAATCCCAAAGCATTTGGCAATAAATTGGTTCGGCTGATGCCGGTTTTCTCTACTTGCTTGTCTAATCCAGAGAGGTCTGACGGTCACAGCGCTTCCCACACACAGCGTAGCTCCCTCCCTCCGCTGAGAGCAGGGACTGTAGGATATGGTCCACTTGTAATTGCTACCGGCGTACGCCAAAACTGGCCCGGGTGGGCGGAGTCAGCACTTAATATTAAAACGGGATGAGATGAAGGCTAGTAAAGAATGCACGTTAATTATGGCTATATGTAATGGCTAGTTAAGAACGTAAATCAATATGGTGGCTAGTTATGATGTCCCTAAGTTAGCTAAGTTTTGCTCAAGAAAATAACCACAGAAAATAAAATGCTGCAGTCAATTTGTGAAAGCCTGAGCTTCATTCATGTTATTATTATGATAGTCACACACACATACACACACGCACACACGCACACACACACACACACACACACACACACACACCTACTCCCCTCACAGTGATGCATAAAATACCCCAGAAAGCAAAATATCAGGTGGTGTAAGTAGCAATTGGAGCCTAAAATGCACCAGTCCAATACAGCAGGTATATTCAGTTTAGTTTGATTGCAGTGAGTAGGGTCAGCAGGTGTAGGGCAACCCTTCAACATAGTAAATAAATGTACATTAGCCAGTCTTATGAACTTGTATGATATTTAGGCCTAGTAATAAATATCAATAATAATTATTTCACCTCGTTTTCAGTAAATCACAGTGTCGTATGGACAGCTTCGTGCGGACAGCTTTTCTCTTTTGTATATTTACTATTGCTCTTTAATAAAGCAAAAGTATTTCTTATCCGATTACTCGATTAATCAATGGAATAATCGGTAGAATACTCGATTACTAAAATAATCGATAGCTGCAGCCCTAGGTACTTGTTTTAACGTAATGTCTGCTGAACCTAAAAAAATAAAAAAAAATAAAAAAAAGGACAACTTCTTTTCCACCCACAGCTTCCTCTCCTTTTTAAGTGCTTGCCATGCATTCAGCCTGAGCCCACACCATGGTAGGCAAAACTGTGAAACTGAATCTTCAATCGTCCTCCGATAAAAGGGGAAGAGGGAGTCTAAAAAAAGAAAATCTGCTTTAAATAGACAATAAAAAGTTCATATTCACAGATAATCACCAACATTTAGACTATAGAGAGCCTAAGTCCCTGCCCTTCCGGTGGACCACCATGGGACCTTATTTCGGAAAAAATATGTACGGTAGTCAACGGCGAGAGACAAATAATTGTTTGATCCCGTTTGAATTGTGCAATGAATTACACATATGATGTTTTGTCAATTTAAAAGATAATTTTGCAAGTCAAGAAAGTCGCAGTTTGTTGTAAAACTGTTGAAGTATAAGACTGTGAAAATACGTAATTAGAAAGACTACACACCCAAAGTCGCGTAAGTGACGTCATAACTTTCTCTCTCCACAAGCTACCCAGAGCCGCTGAAGCCAAGTCCCTCTCAGATAGCAGTAGTATTATACACAACCTGGAAGGTAGACAGTAAACTAAACTATCCTAAACTGGTTTAGGATAGTTTTAGTACAGTGGGGGCTAACGTTAATCCGATGCCTGTGTGTTTCGTATGTTTCGTTCCATGTTGGTGTTGGTGACGTATATTGTGTGAGACGAGAGATGTAGTTCACTGAGCTGTTTCACACGAAACTAAACGTTACTTTACTGTTTTACGACAAACTGCGACTTTCTTGACTTGCAAAATTATCTTTTAAATTGACAAAACATCATATGTGTAATTCATGGCATAATTTAAACGGGATCAAACAATTATTTGTCTCTCACCGTTGACTGCCATACATATTTTTTCCGAAATAAGGTCCCATGGAGGACAGCGGAAGGGGAGGGACTTAGGCTCTCTATTGTTTGATTTCCTTGCAGAGTTGCATGCTTATGATTAGCCAAAAACCAAAAGAATGATCCAGCTTCACTATCCCACTGCAATCCCACCTATGGGCTGGGCACAGGGTCACTTCACTAATATAGGATTGCTAGTAGTCGATTTTCATAATGGATTTCTATGGTGAACTCAGTCTGAGGAAATCACTCTGCTTAACCCTCTGTAGGCTGAGACATGGCGAGGGGAGAGCAAGGTCATTCTTTTAGGGGTTCATGTGAATAGACAAAGGCACACGAAGGAAGTCACTGTGGTTACAGACAACAAAATATGGCTATGTTTACATTTCTGATGTATATCTGGCACTGGTCTCGGTGCGACTGCTTTCAGACTGATGGGAAACGACATGCATCTCAGTTGCAGTCAAGCCCACATCATCTCTGCCAGCAGACCCAGTCCCACTTGTTTGTTTTGGAACGGTTCGCAATTTCACTTTCACAGTCATCAAACGTCCATGACAAGGAGGTAAACATACTGTTTCGAAACAAACTAGCCAGCCTAGCGAGGACCCAGTCTGAAAGCACCCACTCAAAGACTTGGTCTTGACGTGCTTGATCTTTTGACTTCCTCAATTGTGGTATACTGCTTCATCTAAACTGGCAGGTTCTAACTCACCATTTGGGTCAAAGCCAAAATGTGAGGTAACATTCAGGGTTCAGACCCAGATTATCTATAGATTCTCTTTAATTGAACACAGCCCAACTATTCCCCTATTTTGTAGAGGTATATTGCCAACTTGCTGAGAAGCCTCAACCTGCAAGTAGCCTTGGCAAAGTATGGCACATAGGAGAAGGACAGAGAACAAAGTAATTATGATCATTTCACATTACGTGGGAGCATTCAGTATTTACCTGCAAAAAGGAAAACAAAACAAAAAATAAATAAAAAGCAGCTGTTATGGATGTGACAGCAGTCACTTTCTACAACTTCCTAAAATCACATCATCTTAATACCTATGGCAGTATTGTGGATACTGTTGCAGCCCTAGAACTACTACACCTAGAAGTGTTTTCTAAAAGTACATATAAAGGAAGTCAAAAATATTGTAGCGCTATGGACCTATCCTAGATGGTACAAAAGTTACCTTCATAGTCTTTTTCCAATTCATTTTCTATGGAGCTGTACATCAGTGTTAGATCACAAATTTGGGGCAGTTGAAACTACTCTGGCAACGCAAGTAGTAAATGATCAATAATGTAGACCAAACTGTCCAAGACTGGCATGGGAGTAACATTTTCAAGATGAAATATTATGCGATTCCAATTCAAAACAGCTGCTTACCTGACTAATCAATGAGGGGAATGGCCTTATGTCATGTACTTTGATAAGTTATAGGTTTTCCAACACTTTCACAGTTACGCAAAATAAAGTCCAAATTAAATGAATGGGATTTGAGATGCGTTCTTCAAAGCAGTGTGGTACTTCAAGTATGGCCATTGCGACTGAAAATTGATCCAACATGGCGATTATTAACATGTGGAACATGAAGACAAGACAAAACAACCACCGACCAAGTGTTGACCAAAACAATGTTCTAAAGCCAACACAGGCAGTGCTTCAGATATCAATTGTGGAGCCAATGAGCCAAGCTGAAAACAAAGCTGAAATCTATTCACTTCGCATCAAGAAACCCGAGGTGACATTTGTACTGAGCACTAGCAACAAGGGATCCGCCAAGCTCTGGAAGACGTGAATTACCCCACAAATGAATATAAAGCTACTTTCATTTTTCCCCAATCGATGGAGAACTCTGCCATCTTTCTTTATATAACCTTTTGTCAGAGACACTTTATATCACAGTCCATGCCTGGCGTGCCAACTGTAGCAATCATTGACCTTCAGAGTCGCTTTAAGTCAACCTGACCACCTCACCTTAAGGGGACAAGGAAAACAATGTCTAAAGGCACATCCTAGAAGTAGATAACAAAAAGGACAAGAAGAGTTGTAGTATCAAAGAATACATCGTCTAACTTGTAGCAATTTAAAGGACACTTCCAAAGACACTGGATTTTATACATCAGTTTTGGCCAACCAATTTACTGGCCAGAGCCCTAGCTGTGATGTTGTTCAGTCTTTCACAAGTACCTTGTAACTACAAGTATTCATTTCAACAAATTGAATGAGATGGAGCATGGTATGGGGAACATGACAGCACAGAACATCAACAGTGATTTGGTTGCAAGCACAGGCCATAGGTGAGTGCTACAAATCATTACTGTGATGTAAAATGATGCCCTCTATGATTTCTATGATAGCCTAACATTATGAATATACTCAGATAATCCTATTGGGCATCCTCACTTCCCCTCCCTATCTTCTCCAATTCTTTCTCAATTGAGATACACATCAGTGTGATATTAGAGGAGATGGGACAAAGTCTTGTCTCTGACTTCTGGCTATAGTGGAGAACAGTAAATGTTCATTAATACAAATTTAACTATTCTAGGACAAGGGAAAATCTGAGTACTGCAATCCAGCAGTATTTATCATTCTTTCATGCATTACAATGACCTGTTCCCAGATCCAAAATTCTCTGCAGAAAAAAAGATTAGGATTTTTCTTTTTCTTTTTATCTTCACAATGAACCACAACTTGCATTCAACTTTTTCCTGCTGTCTGCAAATCTATTCAATGTAGGTGATTATGTATTCAGACTCAAATGAGCATTTTGGCGGCTTGAACAAGATCCTGCAGTCTCAATTAACTGACTATTTCACTGAGTTAGTGACTGATTTACCAGATCTTCATGAACTTACTCTCTCTAAAACTGTTGCTTTCCCATCATCCTCACAGTCCCTCTTTTCGCACCTTCTCGTTTGATCTTTCAGGCTTTCTCCTTAATGTCAGATTTCAGCCAAGATAAAATGCACAGCAGTGTGGCTTTGTGAAATGTCAGGGGATATTCCATTGTGACAAACAGGAAATAGAGATTTGAAATGGGTTCACAAGGTGAACAAAACATCAATGCATTATCTATACGTGAGCAACCAAAGTAAATGCGGGAACATTCTCAGACAAACAACTACACAAAAGCCCCAGTGTGCATCCTAAGATCTCATCACCGTCTCAGAATGTTTTGGGGTACTGGAGGATACTGAAATGTCCACATTGAGTATGTTATTGACTATGTGGAATGGTCAAAAATTCTTACAGAGTAATGCAAGTACAGCAAGCATATGCATATACATGTTGTACAATACTCAAAATTCATTAACCCGGCAAGGCTGTGTAATAAAAATGCAATTTGGTTGCATTCTAATGAAGTTAATGATCACACAAATCATTAGAGAATTTCAGGGAGCACCTGCGCTCACTCCAAGGCACACCAATGTGCCATTGCATACTAGCTGAACCACTGTCTTACACAACAGCAATGAGCAATGAATTTATTCTCCAGATCAGGCTGTAGTTAAAAATAGCCTCTCTTTGGCTGCTGTGGAAAAGGTCTGAGATGTTGGCAGGCATCCTTGAAAAGAATGTAAAACAGCTGAAGGGTACTGCTGCCTGAACAGTTCCTGACGGTCAGCTCATAGGCTACAGGTGATTCATAAAAGAGAATAAACAAGAGGAAACCATAACAGATGTGCTTACAGTGTGGTTCATATTAAATGAGGATTTTCATGTTATTTTGCAGTTTTAAAGGATAATTCCAGCTATGGTGATTGTTAAGCGCATTTTCCAGAGAGCCGTTTCTCAATTATGAAATTCCTATGTTGTTTCTATGGCCACCTGTAGCTGAAGGGATTTCACAGATGTTTAATAGATTTTTCCTGTATTTTCTCCATTTTGAATGGGTCTCGCAGCAGACAAGAAACAAGATTTTAATTATCATTAGGTCAGAGTGATTTGTGCATCTACATTTCGAAGAAAAAAATAATAACTTACTCTGCACCTTATTCTAATCAATTTCTATGAACTACTTTCAGGTGGACAAACTCGTGCTCAGTTGAGGGGCTTGAAATGTGGCGGGATGTAATCACAGAGGATATTAGCAATTGGTGAGAATGGCAGTCTGGAGGCGGGACCTCCAATGTAAACATAAAAGTGTAAGCAAAGATTGTGGATTGCAGTTTTGGGTGAAACTGGCTGAGCTAGTCACATTAGTATTTGGAGAGGTATGTTTCATTTTTTATTTTCATTATCCGACATTGCTCCGATGATACAGCCATGCCACTACAGTGTTTTGCCCGCTTCCTTGTTCCAATGCTAACATTTTCGCCTAACGTCATAGACACGCCTACTCTTCCCCCGTTTATCCAATGGGAGGTTTCTAAATGTGGATATTAAGTCAGAAATGTTGACATGTATTTGGATAGGAAATCCTTTACATACACAAAACAATGTTGTGGGTTTTAATGCTTTATTAGACAAGGCCTAGAAAAAACAAAAAATCACATTGCTGCATTTAGTTAGCCATTTCATAATCATGGTTTTGATATCCTTTGGAGTTGAATGAAAGTAAATGACATCTAGGAGTAGGGAAATAAGTGCATCTCTGATAACAGCATGTAAAAATCCATTTTTTTAGGAGAAAGGACACACTGAAAAATGGTTTTAACATTCACTGTGGCTGGAATTATCCTTTAAAACGGCCCAGCTTCCAGTCAGATTGATGAAATGAGATGTTATTATTGTTTCCCAGATTATAACAGACATTTTATATTAGTATGGAGCACTGATTGCAATAATGCATATTTTTGTCAATAAGCCATGCATAGCATGGCCATTAATAGCACTATGAACTATTACTAGCACTACGAACTATTAATGTTGACAGCTGATTGGCATACATAAAATTCTACCACCAAGACCTGGGAAGAAAAACACCCCAGACCTACAGTACCATATGAGAAATCAGGAATCATTACTCTTAGTGCATGATAAACCTCTCTGAAAGTAAATGTCAGCAATGTAAAAAGCTATATTTTTTTAACAGGAATTAAAACATCAAAAGGATCAATGGTGCCTAATAGTGAATGTCATTCCTTCATATACAACCAATATATCGGATCAAACAGGCAAACCATTGAAAGCCACCAGCAACTTGAAAGAGACTGGCTCATATGTAAATGAAACAAATCCCTGGATCCTTTGCCTATTCTCCTTGGCTGTGTGCATTCCTTCCCACTTCCAGCCAACATACAGTGACAAAGCAGGACAGAGCGACAGGAGATAAATCTCTAGTGTAGCTCAACGACCCTTCCCAGCCATGCATATCATCAACAACTCAGTAAATTTCAATAAGGTCAAGCCCATTAACAATAACTACCGAGGGCTTTGAAATGCCACACGGAAAACAACGCTTAGGCTATATAGTGTGAATATTAGCACCATTTTCACTATACAACCTTATTTCCTTGTGGCACAGCTATATATATATATATATATATATATATATATATACACACATACACACATCTCATTTTCAGGGATATAACGGATCAGGTGGTTGATTCCTGGATTTACCCTGTTGGATTTACACCTCAAAGTGCAACGCACCAACAACCCTTTCATGACCGACAAGATTTGACATGAGACCTTAATGGAAAAAAAAAAAAACAGAAGTAGCCATTGATGTGATCAGTGTCATTCCAGTGTTTCCTACAAGCACATTGAGTAGCCAGCCAAAGAGGGATAATCCCAAGGATTTTTTTTTCCATAATCCCAGGGATTTTTTTTTTTTATGGCCATGCTCTATGTTGTTGTCTTTATATCTAATCAGGGTTAGGGTTAGATTCCAATCAAAATGCACATCTCAATTATTGAGTCACTTAATTTGTGTTTAACTCACAAACTGTATTGTTTACTTTCCAGATTAACTATGAGTTGTGGTGTTGAGAATTGAGCACAGGTAAATAATTGAGAACAGAAATGGAATATAACTACACTAAAAATGTATAAATACTTTCAGTGTACTTTTAGTCAGTTTTATGACTTGTTTATTACAACATCTAGACTATTTTCTCAGAAAACATTAGAGTCCGGTCTTATTCTGGCCATCGCTGGCTAGTTTGATGCAGCTGTCAGATTGGATGAGATGCAACCGGGGCTCTATTCTATCGCACTGCCATAGCAATAAAAGCAAGTGAAACCAACTGTATGTCTGTCTGCTGTGCCAATACAAGGCTCCTTATATCAATACAGTGATCAGATTCAGGAGAATTGTCCATATTAAAAACAAAGATTACTGTTAAAAAACTAGCCAGATGGATGACTGGAAAGGAGTCCGTAATAGACTAGATCTGGCCAGCAGCCGACACTTATGGAAAATACTGTTATTCACAAGCAAGTTGCGTAGCTGTTATAGTGAAACCAGATCAATTCAAAGGGTTATCTCAATAATTTTCAGTTTTAACTTGACCTTCTAAGCTGCGTCTTAGCACTCCTCAGCAGTAATACAAAAACAGCAACGCAAAACGGAGACCTTCTAAACTACTTCTCTGCACTCCTCAGGAATAACACACAAACTCCAACTCAAAACAAAGAGGGATGCAAGACTAATGAAACTGTGCTGCAGCGTCACATCTGCCCTATGTGCACAAAAGGGAATTTAGGAGGAATTAAGTGAGCCAGGGCAAAAACAGAGAGCATGTTTGGCTGCAAGGCAAATTGCATACTTCACTAATCAGTATTGCGGCTGGCTATCCCTGTGACAAGACATTGTGCCTCACACCACACGAGGAAAGAGAGAGATGACTCAGACATGTTATCTTTAAATATTCATCTGAAGCAATGCATATGCATTAACCTGGAGAGACAAAGGTTGCCATACTTGCCAATGTATGCACCCAATATTAAAAGCAGCAGAAACAAGCTTACAAAAGCAGCAAGCCTCCCTTGAGTTCAGTTCATTTACCCTTAAGATTGCGAAAAAAGGGGAGAGGTTTATTTCAGTCTTGGTATCACTCAATTTCTACATCTGGAAGCCAAAGCATTCCTTAGCCGGTGTAACTGTTGTAGCAAGGGGAGCGCATCTGATCTACCTGCCAGCAAAGCCAATCAAAAAGACTAGACTTCAACAGCAAGAGATCAAGGGCCAGGTCTGGGAAAAGCCGCCTGACAGGCCGTTACTGACAAACCAGTGTTTTATGGTGGCTGTAAATATACGCAAAGCCTTGGGGACACTAAATCTTTCCCCTGTTACATTGTGTGGGGTGTAATTTGTTTTAATTATGCATTTAGATGAGATTACAACTAGATAAATTGAACTGCTCTCAAGTTGGTCTCGCATTAGGTCTATCCCCTTTGAACCTTCCTCCACTTCTTCCACAAGCACAGGCAAGAAGTACACAATGATTAAAAATCAATTTTGAACAACTCCTCTACATTCTCTTGTTCCTTGCCTCGCCCTTGACCTAGACTATAATCTCACCTATGGACATGACATCTTAGTAACTAAGGTTATGTTTTTATAAAGTAGTCCAAGTACAACTAAATCAGAGGCCATGTCAAATGCCCACTGGTATCCACATCAGAGAGACAATAGTCTGCAGTTGCTGTAACTTGACACTAATCTTTTAATTGGTTGGCTTAGACTTAGCCAAGACATAACTCGCAACAGTACCAGGTAGGCAAGGTGGATGATCCACTCAAGCTAAAACACACTTCAAATGAGAGGCAACTGTGTGAGCATTGAGTAACAGGGATAAAGCAAAACTCTGCCACTCACTTTAGATGCCCAAGGCAAAAAGACAGAGTGAGAGGAGGGGAGAGTGGGCTGTCGAGAGTGTGGGACACAAGCGGGAGGGGAAGAGATTGTACAGAAAGAGAAAACGGGAGACAAGATTCAGCAGGGAGAAGGTAAAGTGTACGAGAAGTGGTAAAGAGAGCACAGTGGGAGGACTATATTGAGATATGGGGGCAGAAATGCATGGGGAGAGAGGTGTAAAGAAATGGGCAAATACAGGTCCCACTGCCATTTTTTTGCAATGAGATGACGGTGTCAGGCACGTCATTTCCATCCAGATCCAACAGATAATTATGACTTCAAGTTGAAGGAATTTAAATGTCAGTAGCTTAATATGTCAAAGCAACCTAGCATCAATCTGTTCTGTGCAACAAAACCCTGACAGATGCTGCGAACTTGAGATGCATTATTAATAAAATGTGGCAGAAATGGTTAGACTCAACATGTGCCATGTGAAACTGTCATGACAATATGGAATAATTAAGGTCACGCTATGTGGCAGTGCTGAGGCAAACAGCACCCCCCCCCCCCCCCCCATCCGTCACTGGCTGAGTAGACCAGCTCTAGTCTTGGTAAATTATCATCATAATGCAGTACACAATTTCCACCATCTCCAAGAGTGGAGAAACCAAACATTTGATTACAAAAGTAATCTAACATCATTTTATGTGCATTTAGGCCTTTGCCACTCAAGGCAAGGCTCATAAGCCAGCCTGCCTCTCTCTGACAACAATTTCAACCAAGGGTATTGCCGCCTTGCCAATCAATGTGCCACATGTATGCATGTTTCAGCATTTTGTCATGGAAATCACTCCTTGCTGTAATATATATATATATATTTTTTTTTTTAATGAATTATAGTAAATGTTTATCCACTGAGGTTGTTAGCCAGTGACCAGCCTGTAATTCCTGCCTGCCTAACTTGTAACTAGTGTTGACATGTGAGTCAGTGACGCTTACCTTCTTTGCAAGAAGGATACGTGCAGTCATTTGTTGTTCTTTTAATTCACTTAAGACTTCAAGTTCTGCTTGGACAGATGTTGTGGTTGTATCAACACAAAACAATGATGCTCCATAACTACCGTTTGTAATTCTGCTGCATGACTGCAGAGCCTGTTGCTTGCTTCACCAACAGAAGCCCTCCCAAAGATCAACCTCCAAAGCTGATAGCAGCATCAGGATTTTCGTCTCAATCATACCCTCCTATCAGAGGGTGGCCAGACATGTCTCACACTGTGATCAACTTGTAAGATCGTCTACCTTGCAAGACTAATTCAAGGCTATAAAGTATTGCCACTTAGCAAACTCCACAGCACTCAAGATGAGGGTTAGCGAAGATCAATTCACTTCACAGTCACAGTAAAACTTCACCTGTGCTTCACGCTAAGACAGCTGAGAGGGAGAGAAGGCATCAGGCTCTATTAAACCACTTCTGAGATAATGCCAAATAAACTCAAGTGTTACCCCTTAAATATTGTCGCTTTTTTTGGAACATAAAGGTGGTTTTGAAAAGGGTGAAGAAATACACATACATAGGAGAACCATTTTATCATGGGTGTCAGAATCACCAAATAAGTGTAAATCCTTGAAACTCAGTAAAAAGATGGATGGCAAGCAGAGAGGTAAGGATCACTAAGAGGATGTAGCGTGAGTAGGGATGCACCGATCCGATACTTGGTATCGGTATCGGGCCGATATTGGCCTAAAATGCTGGATCGGACATCGGTGGCAGCTAACGTTATAATCCGATCCGATCCAGAGCAATCAGTTCGAGCCCCCGGAGTAATAAACGGGCGTAGCTGCCTGCCGTAAAACATGCCTGAGTTTGCACGTGACGCGACACGAGTGAGTGAAGAAGCTGGAAAAAGAAAGCGAGCGTGCAGGCAATGTGCTGATGTAAACATGTCAGCGGTTGGGAATTATTTTAGCCACAAAGGGATGCTAGATGGCTATGCCATTACTAGCGTCCCAAAGATCTTTATCCAACTCACTTTACCAAGAACTTCATCTGGCGACGCCTTCCAAACGCCTGCTCCTTAGCTCAAACTTACATCGAGTGTCCTTGGGCTTAGTATCACGTACACGCCACCATAAAGGTTTCAATTAAGTCTTCCGTTTTCACAAAACGAAGCTTTTTGGAGCTGGGGGCTAAAGCTAATGCTACCGCGCTGATGACGCTGACGCGACCTGTGCGTGCGTCAGCGTCAGTGACTGTCAACACTGTCAGTGAATGGAGGAACAGGCTGACAGCAGAGAGAGGTGAGATGCTTCTGTTTCTGAAGAAAAACCTGCCTCTTGTCCCTAAGTGATTAAAACTAGACTAGACTTGGCACACACTGGATGTTATGCCCAGAAAAAGCCTATGTGTAGCAGTATTTTTTCTGTCAGTTATTCACACTAAAGAAGAGGAAAAAATATATAAGCAAAGGCTGTATGGTTGTTTCAATATTGTTTTGTAGCAGTATGCACTGGTCAGTTTATTGCTCTTTTGCACTTTTGTGAGTTTTTTTGCACTGTATCCCTATATTGCAGCAATCTTTTATATATCCTAGGAACTGTCATTCCTATTTTGGTCAGTTCTTTTGCCCTGCTGCTTTTCTTTTTTTTAACAATAAAATTATTGTTCCCATGTTATTTACATGTTGTATGCAGCTGTGTAATTACAGAAGAAAAAAAGGGGTCAATATTGGATCGGTACTCGTATCGGTTGATACTCAAAATTCTGGTATCGTTATCGGATCGGCAGTAAAAAAACGGTATCGGTGCATCCCTAAGCGTGAGGCAGTTTAAAAGAGGAGAAAAAGAAAGGGAGAAGGGGGTTAAGCATGAATAGTAGCTAGAGGGAATGGAGAAGCAGAAGGGAAGGGAGAGAATGGGTTAGGAGTCCATCCAACAGCCTCAGCTGTGAGTGAAACCCATATGCTGTAATGGCAGCATACCGTCTTGCGGAGCTACACTGCCCCCTCCACAAATCAGGATAATGTACTGACCAATCATTCCAATCAAGCCACTTAAACACACAATACATAATCACTGTCAACTATAGGCCTACACTATCTCGTCTACCTGCATGAAAGCTTATGGATATTTCCTGACCTGCATGAATTACGTCTTTCATCACATCGTGGCGGCTGTTCCTCAACATGAGAGCACCCACATCAAGCTGATGTGAGGTTTGTTTAGTCTGTCAAGCTTAATCACAGACACAGTCAGGTTACCTATCACACTGTCTACCATTGGTTTAAGACACCAGGTCGAGACACAAGCCAGCTCACTATGATGACCACGTGTCAACTACAGCTCTGAGGGGCTACACTAGGGCATTAAATGCATGAGGTGGACAATGACATATCATATCCCTCATCAGTTTCCTTCATCTGACCGAATGAGCAGCCAAATCCCTGTCGTGTCCACTCACCATCGCTGGGGTGCCGAGATCTCTGTTCTACTGTAATTCTAAGTTCTGCGGACATGTAGAGCTACATGAGTGGCATGGAGGGACCCAGTGAAGTAGAAAACTTGTTTTGAAGCCACCCTGAGTCGATGCATGGATGCCTTAAAATAAACTGGCAGTGTTCTGGATGAGCAATAAGGGCAAACCATGGCTGTAATGCCTGAGCATGGACAGGTCCATATTGAGAGAGAATGACATGTTAATTTAGCAGACATATGATGTCATATAATTCAGCCTGTCA